>NC_056708.1:2016852-2044352 GCF_018831695.1 Puntigrus tetrazona
AAAGACCATTTTCCCCAAATAGTTTTAGCAATTTTTAGCAAATTAACAGATCTGGGCAAAAGTCATAGACATGAAACAAATGAAGAAAAAAAGCAAGTTTTGCTAAATCAAAAGCATCCCAGAAAGCAGCTAAAGTTAATTAAAATAAGACTTAAAACGTGAAGAGCTGAAGCCCCAATAATATTAAAGTTACTGTTAATTTCAAATAACCTTTTTTAATTTTATTTATTAATTCCAAGTTAGTACTTGAAAGAGGAGTAATGATAAATGGTCTGTTTTTATGGTTTTAGTTTTAGTAATAATCTTGCTGTAATCCTTCCAAACAGTTTGAATGTAAAGTCATACGGGGTAGCTCTGGTGATTTGTATGCTGTATTCTGATGGAAAAGAACACTAGAGACTCCTTGCAGATGCACAGACATCCATCAAACAGCCCTTTTCTGGAAGCAGTGTAAGAAACGCGCACACACACACACACACACACACACACACACACACACACACACACACACACACACACACACACACACACACACACACACACACACACACACACACACACACACACACACACACACACACACACACACGGGGCCCTGGTTCTGTTGGCGAGGTAGTAACAGCCCGTGGAAAGTTTGTGCAGACAGTGATAGCGAACGAGAAGCCGCTGCTCTCCAGGGGCCTGCCCTTATCAGTCATAATAAACACACGCCTGCTGACGTCGCCCTGCGGAGGGAAATGGGCGTGCAAGCAGGTCTGGGGCGGAGGTTCAGCGTTTCCCTTTCAACGCGCTTGTGGACAATGACAGCCAGATCCTGTTGCAATCGACATTAAGGCGTCTACGGAGTGTGTGAGAGCTGCAGGGAAGAGGAACAGAGGACAGACACACACTCCACTTCCAGCGACTCTATTCACACGATTTTGTTTTTTTTTGTTTTTTTACAAAATGCTATTTCTTTTTATTTCAGGCTTTTACTTTCCCCGAGGCATAAACACGGGCATGTGTGATTTGGTACTTCGCAGTGCGTGGGAAAATATGGGTTTACTTCCTATTGGTGCTGACAGCGTCATGTGACGCATGCCATGTGATACAGCCCTCGGAGAGGATGCGACTGTCTCTAAGGAGCACTGCAGCTCAGCAGCCATAGTAATGAACACCACATGGCCTCGGTGTTCAAAAACACACACAGCCCACTGAAGTACATACACACAAGAATGTCAGACACTACCTAGAGACCACACTCTCAGAAAGATACAGCCGAGGAGCTGTAAGGTATGTTTGCAGCTTTTTAACCACTAAATATTACTAACATTTAGGATTTATTTTTTTAATAAATGAATTAAATCACTATGTAGTTTCTAGATAGTCAGTTAGATCTTAGGATAGTTAGCTGCCCTTCAGATTGCCCTTCAGACTCTCACATGATCCTTGGTCTGCAACAAAAATAAGTTACTATGAATATTTTATCACCTATTACTATGATTTATACTGTTTTTCAATTAGAATGATTGCAAATATAGATTTTAAATTAGTTTTGCATGGTGTAAAAACTAAATTATTAGACATGCTTTTTTTTTTTTTTTTTTTTTTTTAAATTGAAGGAAACTGTAGTTCAGAATACAGAAAAATTTAAACGGAAAACGCTGAAAATGAATTAGGAAAAAAAGGAAATAAACTGTATTTATTAAAATAAATAAATAAAATAGATTTTACAGCATCCTAAAATGTGTTTACTATTTTTAATTGCTATTAAAACTAAAAAAAAAAAAAAAAAAAAAAGTTAGATTTAAGATTTAGGCACGTTTTTTGATTAATTCATCCATTTGAAATTAAATCTCTGAATTTGAGAAATATGCAAATGTCCCTTACTTTATAACCCTAACTTAATAAACTGTTGTTCAGTTTTATGTTTTATTATTCCCTTTAACAAGACTTTTGGTTACTTAAAAAAATATTGTCAGGCACAACATTAAAATAAATAAAAAAAACTGACCAAGTTGTAACCAAGGCCCCAGAACTCCCTAGCAACTGCATATCAACAGGTTAAAACACCAACACCAACCATAACAACATCCATTACAACTAGTAATCTAGTTATAAAACAATTCTTTTCACTCATCATACCTTAACTATATTCCGAATGCTTGTCTGTGTGTGTGTGTGTGTGTGTGAGGGGGCAGGAAGGTACAAGAGAGATTTGCCTGCTGGCACAACTTTCACATCAAACAGACCTCCCACAATCTGTCCTCTTTCTTTTGTGCCAGTCCACACAGCTCTCTTTATCCGGAAAATGCCAGCGCGTCGCGCAGCCTTTAACCCTTCGGGTCACCACCGTTGCCATGGCTACAGCTGGCACGACAAGAGAGCGCGGCGGGGCAAAAACAGCGGACGATGTGACAGACACCGCAGAGCAGCTACATTCCACAGCGGCAGCGTGCCTCAAGGTTAGCAGGATCAGATGCAATAAAAAAAAATTAAAATAAAAAACCAAACCAGGTGGGTAACGTTCCAAAGAAAACACCTGTGGGGTAAAATCACACCTAGAGACCGGAGCAGGGCAGCAGGAAATCCTTCACACGCATGCTGGCACTGGGATGAGCGCTCACCCTGGATTTATGTGGAATAAACTACAGGCTTGTAGTTCAAATCTAGAAAAACAATGGGACTTGAGAAGCCAAGAACGGCATTCGCTGAAAACTAAAGATAACAGGCTGCTTTCTTGAGATCAACCAATTTCCCATAAAACCAAAGCTACAAGTAATCAAACGTTTACATAGTGTTCGTATTTTTTAAAACGGTTATAAATAAATAATTAGATCTCATTTTTTTATTTTTGTGAGGCCTACATACATTTGTTTTTGTGTGTGTGTGTGTGTGGTTTTAATAGCCTCAAATTTCCATGTTGTTTCCATACATACAATTTTTGCATTTTTAATCGGACAAAAAAAATAAAAAAACATCTATTCTCTGAAATGTAGGTCAGGAAAGCATGCAAAATATCTGGATTCATGCCACATGAGAGAATCATGTGAGCCAAAGTTCATCTGTACAGCACATTTCACGCATACCGCATGTTTCCGTTCGCCTTTCATCATATTACTCGAAGTATTTATATTTTTCGCTTTTTTCTGTTCTGAATGCTTGTCATTTTTAACGGGTTTGCGGTGGAGAGAGGGGAACTAAGAACGCGTTTGTAGTGTTTGTCATTGGCTAATTTACCCGAGTGTGTTTTACGCTATTCCTGAATAACAATATTACTAATACACCAATACACCGCTCATGCACACGTAGGGTGCAGTCAGGATTAACCTACTTTCTGGAAAATTCAGTAATTAACGAAATCATTACTTTCAACCAAACAAGAAAACAAAAGCCTATCTGGGTGAACGCTACCGTCATTGCTTGCTACTAGGGGGTGTTGCAATAATCTGCTAATGGAAAACAACCACGATATGGAAAGAGTCCTGATATACACATAGCATACTATATTAAGCAATTCAGTGCCAGTAACTACGTGTTTGACTCCAACGCAGAAAGTTTAGCTACTGCACCTTAACACTACTTGCCAGCTGTCATGAAACTAAAAGATGACGAGCCTGACAACTCAGCATATAGATACTACTGCCACTCGAAATCATGTCAGTGGAGATGACGGCGTAAAAAGAGACGCTTGTGCAGTCAGATAGTGAAAAACAGAGTATGCAGGAAGTGCTGATCAACAATAAGTTATTTTTACAAACGTATGGAAGCTTATTCCACGAATGAACAATTGTGTGACATAGACTTTTCTAGCAATTCTTACATTTTTCTAATAATTATAAAATGCATTTGCGATTGCAAAAAAAAAAAAAAAAAAAAAAAAAAGTTTTTCGTACGACTGCAACTTTTTCCATACGACAGTTCGGTCTTCATATAGCTCTTAATTGCACTTTAAAGCCTTAGAATTATGAGATTATGACATTGTACGTTTATATCTGGCAATATCTCCCGCGAGTTTACATTATGCAACCGTTACATTTTAACGGTTTAAATATTGCAATTGTGAATCTGCATTCATTCCGAGATATAAAAAAAATATCAAGAGTTATGCGATGTAAACCCGGCAGAACAAAAAGTCTGAACTGGGAGAAAAATTTTAATTTCCTGCTTGATTTTTTTAATCCGTGCTGAAAACGCGCTGCTACACAAGCTCTCTCTTTTAGCTCTCTCAACAATTTTATTTTGAGTGCAATTTATTGGCCAACAATAAAAAAAAAAATCTATTCATCTAGTTAGATGAATTTGAATGACAGCTTTATTTATAAACATCAAAAATTCCTGTAGATTAGGGCTGCACGACGGTTACAAATATCATAATTGTCGATTATTACCTTGAAATTTGAATTGCAATTATGAATTACTATGTTTATACCATAGCTGGAAACAACCACATGCCATATTTTTAGATGAAAATAAACAAGCTGAAATATGTATTTTCTATAGTATTAAGCCTCAAATGTGAACTATACATCAGATTAATTTCTTCTTGCGTAGTATTATAATGCTATACTAAATAAATGGATTTTGAATGATTAATTGCCCCTTTTATGCATTTATGGCGTCTGTAATTGATTAATTGCGCAGCCCTACTGTAGATGTAGTGATTTTATTTCTGCACAAGTGCCTTAAAAGCGACATGTTAAGTCTGAATATGCAGAAGCGTGACAGATTTTAGGTAATGGTTTAAATTTGCTCCGTTCCTCAAATACACCTGCATGAACACACATAGTCGAGCTCAGTATCTCCACAGACTTTCTGCCCGTAGTTTGGGCGACCCAGCTGAGACTTCGGCGCGGCTCTAAAGAAGAAGATCAAGGCAAACGATTCGGTGTGAATCAGAGGTTCTCGGTGGCCGCGGGCCGCTCTATGGGAACTCGCTGACCCATTTCACGCAGCTCCGTGGACCGGCTCCGGCGACCAATTAGACAATGGTCGCATTTTCAATACAAAAGCGGTTTGGCTTTCTTTCTCCCCTCCCCCCGCCTGCGGTTATCAGAGACTCTGTGCTCACAACAGGAAGAGCTCGTCTGCAGTTTCTCCGAAGCATAGCACCATTGCCATCTCGGAGCCTGCGTAATGTTAAACAGAGCGTGCAGCAGACGCATCGCCAAGAAACTAGCCTGTCTGCGGCTGCTGACGTATACAGTACTCGGCAAGAAGGAAACGTTCTCGGATCCTGTCGTACAGATCTACGGGCGGACGGTGCACCGCGCGTCAGATCTGAGAAGAAATTCACCATTCTGACAGTGCTAAAGATATTTATAGGATCTGGGTTTGGGTAACACTTCGACGCGGTAGCGGTTTTTGATCCGAACCGAAGGAATGCTGGGGCGACGCGCATGAAAAATAGGCCATGTTTGGAGGGAAGAGAAAAAGCGAGAGAGGAAAAACACAGAAAACATCAAGCATAACCCTGAGAATATGCAGTCTGGAGGGAAGGACTGAAAATAGCAGGATGGCGCGAGAGCCGATGATCTGAAGTTTAGTTACAGCTCTTTGGAAATCTGTATCACTTGGCACAGTAATGTAGGGCAAGTTCTGCTTGAGTACTGTAATACCGCGGGAGTTGAGTCTGGAGTGTAAATAGAAACTAACAGATCTCCCACTTGTTCTACGTGGCGTGCAATATGTTATTTATATTGGAAGAGTGCGATTTTGGTATAAATCAATAAAGGTTCAATAAAAACCAACAACCAATAAAACTTAAGAAGTGAGTTCGTTTGGTTCGAACAGCGTTTTGAATAAAACTTTTTAATTCAATTATCTTCTGAAGCTGCTTATTAGTCATCTACGGTATTAAAGGCAAAACTGTGTTATTGAGCCATTCCTAGTCTACAGGCTGAATAACAGGAGAAAAAAAAAAGAATACCATTAGCATGCTGCATCAAATGTCTGGATTTCTCTGTTTGTGTGTCATACTGAAATGAGTGCGCTTTAAAAGAACTGAACGGCCTACGACTCCATCGTTGGCCAGCAAAATCTAACAGTTTATTAGCAGCTGGCTGAAGATAGACATTATCTAGCTCAAAGTTTAGGCACAATACAAAAAGATTCTCTCACAATGCAGGTGAAAAACTTAAAAACAGGGTGGTCAGAATGGTTCACTAGATGTCAAGCGGGTCAATGCCGAAGAAACCGAAACGATCAGAGCGATTCCTGACGTTTTCATTTGGACAAGTGACTTCTACATGTTAAGTTAATGAAAATTACATTATGAAAGTACAGTTGGATGAATTAAATGGGTTGACTAGTCATCCAACTAGTCAGGTACAGAATAGTTTGATCAGTTTATAAGCACTTTAAAAAACAGACTGTCTGATTTATTCCATAATTTTTCAAATCAACAATTTGCATTTGATAAACAGTTTAAATTGTGCAAATGTACGTATATTCAACGGCACTTTTTCTGTTGACCTAACCGAACCATTGGTTTCCAGCATGCTTTGCATGAGACTTAATGAGAAGATGCTTGTTTTTGAACAACATGAGGGAAAAAAGACGACTTGGCAGTGTTTGATGTTCAATTAAGCAGGCTTTCAGAGTTGAGCTTTTGCTTAAATTAAAGCCAGTACAGAAAATATACTAAAGGAGCATGCAATAATAGCATTTATCATTGAAGTGAAAAATACATATGCACTTAATATAAACAGATTCTATCAGGGAACCATTTAAAATCACTTTGCAACTTACTTAACTGGGTCAGTTACGTATTTCCATGATGTTGACGTAACTGATTCAACTAATTATATGTTTTAGAGGGAGTTCTTAAATGGAATGAATTTAAAGATGTGAATTCTGTACATTAACATGCTTGCTAAATCTGCTCAGAGAATATACATCTCCAAATGCATACAACATTTTTAAATCCAGTTCAAAACATTTGCAAATTCGATCCGGAGTGAGACTGAAGATTGAAGATTTAAGGTTTGAGTGCATGCATGATTAAGAAATAAATCTGATGCGCATAAACCTAAATCAACCTACTTGGTTAGATAGACGGTCTTAAGGAAATATATTTATTGGTCTGTAAGCTTTTTTTTTTAAAGAAGTGAATACTCCAAAATAATCCAGAAAAATTTACGTTTCCACAAATTATAAAGCAGCATAGCTGTTTGATAAGGAATGTTTAAATTAGGCTATTTCTGACCGATCATGTGACACTGAGATCTGGAGTAAGTCTGTAAATAAGTCAGTTTTTAATTTTTGGCTTGAACTGCTCCATCAAAAAGGTTTAGTTTTGCGAGCTGCTTTGTAACACAGGATGAGTGCTGTAATCATCTCGTTCTTATCTGGCCTGTTCTCGGGCGGCTCTAACACGTGTCCGGGCGTACAGCAGGGGTCAGTGGGTCAGGTGTCAGGTTCATTGGCTGAGGAGTACATGTGTCCAGCCCGGAGGTGAGAGGTCACATGTGAGCAGCAGGAAGGCTTGGGTGTTTGTTTCATTCGGTCACCGGCTGACGAGCGCATCTCCTCTATCTCCAGCTGACACCGCAGGGGCCGAGGCCTTTCTCAATAATTCAACGGCCCAGATCGCTTCAGAGACGCCCAGTTTACCGGCGGGATGGGGAAGACTGTGGATTCCTCAGTGTACGAAGTAAACTTGGGAAAGGGTGAAGCCAAGATATAAAAGAGGTGAAAAAACACTGGTATCGGTGACAAAAGCAGCTCGACCGGTTAGTCCAGTTCTGCTCCACTGTTTTGGTTTTGGTTCTCACCGTGCTGTTCAATGCACAGTGGTCTCGCGGCAGTGAGGCAAACAAAACCGCCATTGTCCTGTTCTGAACTAAGGGCGGGTAATCTGATCTCGCTCGATGAGCTGCGCCTGTGCCGCATCGCCTACATTGCGGTCTTATCGTGTATAGAATCGACCTTCGCCCTTGGCCAACGACTTGCTAGCTGGTTCATTTGCAATAATTTATACTGTAGTGTTGAAAGTAAGGCAAAATGCCGATATAAGCGCTGATGACGATTTTCTTGGCACGTGTTTTGATATTCTCTCTGACTACCAAAGTCTGTATTCTTCTGCCAGCAATGCATAAAAAAAAAGATGCTAAAACTAGGTAACCCATTTTTAAAGGGTTGGTTCAGGCAGGTATAAAAAGGGCAGTTTGCACAACAGTCCAATCTCTAAATTGATTTGGAGCACGTCGAGTACAACAGCAATAGACATGAAAATTCAATAAATAATTCAGTTACGCCACTATAAAAAACCTCACCAGCTGAGCAAAACAGTCCATTACTCCAACTGTAGTTTATTTACATTAGCCATAAATCTGACACACTAAAAAAATCACGCTTCAATCAAAGCATGTGCAGTCACAGGCATGTATAACGGTTATTTTTTTCAGTGATTTTGAAAGCTCATTGGTTTAACACAGACGTGATACTATATATATTGTATTTTAAGAACGTAAGGGCGAAGCTAAAGGGTGGTGTTAGGCACGGTGTCTCATCATTCTGTTCGTGACCGTCCCTTAAACCCCTCATGTCCATCTCGGCATCATCTGACCAGTGCAGGAGATTGAAGAGACCGCACATCACCACAAAACCCCTCGGTCTCTGTCCCTAAATGTCAGTTTCAGCTTCTACATCCACATCAGCTGCACAAAAAGATAAAAATCACTGACATCATAACTATTCTCCATCTCCAAGCAGCACATGCCAGTGTTTAGTTACTGAATAAATCTGCTGTTTTTAACAAATCGATTAGGCCAATGATTCAGTGATTCATTCATAAAGCCAGACCTTGGCAGTCGTATGGTAATTAAAATATTTCTTTCTAAAACAACTTTTTGTAAATGTTTCTGACTCGATGCATTTCTTGTTAAACACCATAATATAAAAGGATCTATTCATGTGAAATTTCACCGCTCAATTTATTTTACATTAAATCTATTTTTAATCAGCACATGTTAATTAGATCAAATATATATGTGGCGTTTAAATGAAAAAAGAAAAGAATTTAACAGTAGTTAAGTATAGTTTTGTTTTCATTTTTTTAAGATGTAAAGAACATGGACTAGAACTTACTTCTGCCTGAACCAAATACATTATGAAGAAAGCAGAGACTGGAAACGCATTATACGTTGTGTGTACTGGATCTAGGCAAATTCTACTGCAGCAAAATGGATTTTTAATGCTTTAATACTAATCGTGAGCTGTCCTGGAGGCACATGATTCACATACGTTGTTTCTGTGCACAATTCATTAAAACAAGCTGAATGAAAGTGTGAAGTCAAGTGAACTTTGCAACCACAGCTTGTGCAAAAAAACTGCAAAAATAAAAATCCAGCAGTGTCATTAAATCATTTCACCAAAACCTCTTACAGCAGCCTGACCGTGGTCGTAATGCCAGGGCGGAAACTTTTCCTTCCTGTGAGTAAACGCTGCTGTTGAGCACCTTTGTCAGTGCAGAGGAGAAGCAGCACGAGCTCATTAAAAGTCCTGCGCTTGCATTTAGTGGCAGATATCTGACCACTATCCCGCATGGCCTTATCAATTATGAGTGAGCTGCTGTTTTTAGACGTGCAATCCTCTCACCTCTCTCTCTCAAACACACTCAGGCAGGGAATCGGAGCCAAAAGACGCCCCGCATTAAACTGGCGTCAGCTGCTGAGCTTTTAATTAAATATGAGATTAGCTGAAAATGTGGAAAAACACTGAAAAACAAATGCCTCTGGGTCCTGTTCATACGGCAGCAGGAAATTCATGTTTCAGCAACAGCATGAGCATCCATTTGATCCTGTAAATGGGAAGTCAAGGAGCTTGTTATGATGCCCCGGTGGAGCTGAAGAGCCCAGACAAAGTATGGGAGGAAGGAGAGAGGGGAAAAAAAATAAATAAATACAATTTTTTATGTTTCTACAAAAACATGAAGCAGCACTGTTTTCCACACTTTCAGTGATCAGAAATGTTCCTGCGGCAGCAAATCAGCATACTAAATCGATTTCTAAAGAATCACTAAATAACTAATAGTAACGATGCTGAAAATTCAGCTTTGATCACAGGAATAAATTAGATTTTGCACTAATATACTCATATAAACACATTTTAAATTGCAATAATTTTTCACCATTACAACATTTTTGATGCAATAAATGCAGCCATGATGAGCATTAAATAACATTTAAAAAAAAGCCTCTTTGTACACACACACACACACACACACACACACACACAGTCAGATGAACTGAGCATCCGAGATGCATTTGATCAATTCACAATTTTCCGTCAAGTGTGAGCATGAGTAATGTTTGTGTGTGTGTGTGTGTGTGTGTGGGAGCTTCAGATACTAAATATGACGGCGCATCAATACTGAGGCTCTTAGAAGTGCATATGAAGTTTTCTTCAGGCTCGAGGTGATAGCGTGAGCTGTAGGCGTTGAGTTGACCTCTGTGCATACAGGCGCCTGGAGCGCTTCCCAGACACACACTCTCAGTGTGTAGTAGCTTGTGTGGGACTTACTACTGCGCCCTATTCATTGTTAAAAGGATAGTGAATGGAAAAGAGCTCCACTGTAGAAAGTCAACTAGTTTGGGATGGCATGAGGCGGCACAAATCTTTACTTTTCTGACAGAACTCTACTTTTGTAAACGTCTGACCCTTGTGCGGACACCGAGCGTCACTCGTCACTCCCTCCAAACAAACAACACGCGTCAAAGCAATACGACGAAATCTGCCACCGAGCTTCTCATGCCGTATCTTCATGTCCATCTCTGATAGAAGCGCAGCAGAACAGAGAAAAACACTTCACTTCCTCTTGTGCAGTAACCGCCACAGACACATTCAGGTCAGCATATCATCTTCATGTAAATTAACCACTGACTGAAGATTATCTAGTACATTCATTTTACTACATATTCCACGTAAATTCAACAGACGAATGCGTGAATCAGGAGAGAAATACGCATGGGTCAGGTACTGTTTACGAAAGAAAGCAGTCCAGAACGGACTTTCACCGGAGGAAGCATTGCTGTGAGTTATGGACTGGTATCTTGGCCAACGTCTGGTGGACTGATATCTAAAGTCAAACGTCTGGTGAAATCAGAGAGCTCTATAGCCAGCAGCACAACTGAAATGTTCCCAGCTCCAGAAATACAGTAAATACATCGGTGGCTCAACTTCAGTTTTACAACCCTAGGAGAAAACAATAACAATTTAGCATTTTACTTGAGAATGCATGTGATGAAATCAGCGTTGTTTCCGTACAGGAAGAAAGCATGTGCATGAACGTAATAAGCACTGCTTACTCTTAGGGGAAAGAAGAGTATGCTTGGTGTCACTCTCTAAAATGGTGGAAGAAGTAACCCGAGGGGAAAAGAACGGTCGAGTACATTATGTTATTTCTGTTTTATTTGCACAAAAAAGTATCAAAACCGAAGTTGAGCCACTGATGTCACATGGACTGATGTGTTTACGATGTTTCTGGAGCTGGGATCATTTCAGTTATCAAAAATATCTTAATTTGTGTTCCGAAGATGAATGAACGGTCTTACGGCTTTGTAACGACATGATTGATTAATGACAGAATTTTCATTATTGGGTGAACTAACTCTTTATGGTAGCCCAGTGTCTTACGAGCTTTCTTACTTTTGACTTCACAAGATGTTAACTGATGGACTGGAGTGGATCTCTTTGATGCTTTTATCAGCTGTTTGGACTCATTCCCTGCAGAGAATCCGCTGGTGAGCAAGTTCTTCAACAAAACGTGTGCATATCTTGGTGTTTGAGCATGCAAAACTGATCTCATCGATGCTGTGGTGTGGATACTAGCGTGTTTGCGATGGCCTCTAGGGTATTTTAGGTGGCTGCCTCAAGTCAAAAGAGCCCACCCACAAGTCTGTATGATATTCTGGTCTGCCAGCGTAAGCCTATGGGATTTGTGGCTCGTTTATTACTGGAAGGACAGAGATAACGATGTCACCCCTCATAAATCTGTATTTAAATGGGCTCATTAGTACAGGCATCAAGCCTCATTTCTATCTACAGCGTGTCTTTTAAGTGTGTGTGATCGGTTTTATCCGCTGAGGTTAAGTGACCCTCAGCAATCGAGATGAAAATGCTTCCTTGTTATATCATGTATTCGTTTTAAAAAATTAATGAATAAATAAAAAACCACATGCCCCATTTCACTCTCATGGCTAAATATAGACACAGGCCTTGCAGCGTCTGCAAACATTTGGGAAGTGGGAACTTTTGTTTTTCACATCATCTTTAGTTCACGTCAAGAACAAACCCCCCAAAAAATAAATAAATAAAATGTAAAAAAATGTATATTGAACTATAAGATCAGACCTCTGCGCTGTAATGCACAAAACAGGGTTTTACAGATCCCTGGAGGTCCATGAGGATCTCAAGTTCATGAAAATGGTTTAGAATTATTACAATCATAAACATGTCAAATTACAATTAAACATAAAAATAATAATAATAATAATAATAATAATAATCCAAAATTGATAACTAAGATAGGAAATTATTATTTTTAATAACCATTTAAAAATTACTTACTAAAACAAAAAAACTAAAATAAAATTAATAAAAAACACCGACTTAAAATGAAATCTAAATCTGTTTGTTAATTAAATTTGTTGAATTTGTTAAATTAAAAGAAACTAAAACTTTAAAAACCTGAAAAAGCAAGCATTTAAATACAAATAAAAATAAATCACTTACTAAATATTTTAAAACAATAAAATAGTAATTTGAAATGCGTTTCAAACAAAAACTAAATCAACTCACTAAAAAAATAAAATAAACAACTATTAAAATGTTCCATTTAATTCTTTAAAAATAAGAAAATCAAAAATCAGCAACTAAAAAGTAGATCAAAATACAGTGATATTAAATATTTAAACACAATCCAAATAAGTTGCTTAGTAAAAAATCACTCAATTATAGTCAAAGTAAAATAAATCATTTTAAACTAAAAATAATAAAAAATTCATCATGTGACCATTAACCAACATCACTTTTTAAAGAATTAAAATTTGAACTTATGAACTCAGTAATTACAGAGTAACAACAACAACAACAAAAAACCACTAAACAAATATGCAGTTTAGAGCTGCTTTACACATTTATCTGGAGTGTGAGGACAGCTGAACACCGGATGCTATTGCTGCAAGGAGACATGTTATGATAAAGGAAGTGAGAATAACAGCAGCTTTGGAGCGATGGACGAACCCTTTAACATTTATACTGAAACCAAAGGTAAAGAAGCCTGGGCCATGAGGCCAAACACCAGACACCTCACGTGTAAATCTAAGAGTAAACTGATCTCAGGGATCCACTAGCTAGTCAACTAACATCTACTAAATATTAGAATTATAAATTAATAGAAGTTCTAGAAGAAAGTGTTTATCTCAGCTGTGTGTGGACAACACAACGTGACAAAAAACAGCACTGACTGCTGGAACAAGTAGAGTGCTAGTGGAAGCAAGGAGCTTTGGTCACCCTTCAACAGTGAGATCTGCACACTGTAAGCACAGGATGATTAGCAGAGGAAAACCAGAAGTGGCTACTGGCTGCGCTGAGGAACGTCTCTGGCCCGAGCACCATAAACAGTTTCATACCGCGAGCGGAGCTGCTTTCATCCTCAGCTTTCCAATACAAAGCTACAGCGACAAAACAACGGTCCTAAAACGTTCAGGACAATGCTATACAGTTAATATAATATCATATAATATTTATGCTTATTGAGCAGCATATTAAAATGATTTCTGAAGACTGGATGATACGGAAAATACAATTTTTACTCACAGGAATAAACTGCATTTAAAAATATATGACGACAACACAATAGTCATTTTATATTGAAATCATTTCGAAATTGTACCGTTTTATTTTTGATCGAATTAATGCAGCCTTGGTGAGTACAACTGACTTAGAAATAAATGTAAAAAATAAATAAATAAAACTACTGATCAGCATTGCGCATGCCGTGTTTGATACTTCATATGAAAAAAATATTAATGATGCTTACTGTTGAATAAAGCGTGAAAACGGCATTATTTTACAAGCGGACAACTGCAGGCTATTGGATCCGGTAAATGAACCGAGGAGGTACCGGAGGTGCGCCGATAATAATCTATCCGTAACGGGACAGTCTGCAGCTGCGCTAAACAACTCGACATTAAATCTGTCTAGTTAATATTCAACAGCGCCGAGCACCCTGCTATGGAAAAATAGTATCAGAGTACAGCCTGAGCCATAACAGGGCTTCAAAACGTCGTGAAGACAGCCATCTCCCAAAACACAGATACATTCACACCTGTGATAACAGCCAAGGCTTTTACTGGAGGCCTGCACTGCTACTAAGTGACAAGGAAATGCTACCGATAACAACAAAGCAGCCTTTTCTAACATTTGGAAGCAAAATCGGATTTAATTTTGGCACTTCAGAAGACCATTTTAGTGCATTTCTGTCATTCCTGAAGCACAAAGTAGTATCTAATTTCATGTTCCACGGAAAGAGAGTCATAGAGTTTGGAAAGAAAGAGGGGTGAGCGGAGGATGACAGAACCGCTTTTTGAGATTTACTTCATGAAAGTAACAGCATTATTTGAAACAGCTGAGCGTTATGCGGTAGCCTGGCTGCAGTTTTGTGTTTGATGAAAACAGCATATGCTCATGCGTTCTGTGTCTTTCGGAGGATCTTATCTAAGCCGCCCACACTGGCAGGAATGAGGAGGTTGACATCATCCGCTCCAACTCCATCCCAAGATAAAACAGACCCTCTTCCTCCATCGGCAGCATTCCCTTCATGAAAACAATGACATTTTCACGGCCTGATCATTAAAACGTGAAACTCAAAAATTGAATCCGAGATGCTGATGAGTTTGCTTCTTCATGCCAACATGCAGCGTTACATTAGTTTCTCTCACATGACTCCACCGCAGTGAATGGGTGCCGTCAGAATGAGAGTCCAAACGGTTGCCAAATAGTTTGTTTATAGCGGTTTTGAACCGAAGAGCGCTTAATCTGTGCATATTATGGTCAAGTGGCTTTTTCACTCAAGAAAGCAGCATTATGAACTCGTACTTCTGTCTGAAGCACCATTTAAAAAGAAAAAAAAAAGCTTTCCTCTCATTAAACTACGTAATAGAGTGGTGTGGATTATTGTGAGGTTTTATCAGCTGTTTGGACTAGCGTTCTATGCTACATCTCCAAATATGTCCACATTATGAAAAAAAAAGAAAAAAAAAAGAACTACATCTTGGATCAAAGGTGGTTCCATTATTCTTGAAAATGTATGTTTTTGCTAATTTTGTGTACAAACTGTACAAAATTAATTTGCATTGTCGCACTTCGCTGATCAAAAGTGACAGTAAAGACATTTATAATGTTTCAGACTTTTATTTGCAATAAATGGTTTTCTTTTGAACTTTCTTTTTTGTAAATGTTGACTAAAAAAAGAATTCAATCATTCAGTGATGCTTCATTTGCTCTAATCAAACCGTGGTCGGGATCTGGTTTCTCTGGAAACACTGTATACAAAGCAGTGCTCCGCTCACAAACGAGGATTTATCAGACATTACATGCAAGATGAAACGAAAATGACATCCAAAATTTTCTGAAGACGGTCAGTTTCCTTCAGAAAAACAGCGATATAAAAACACACGAACGGGTTTCAATTTTGCTCGTGTTTATCCAAAGAAAGTCAAAGGTTTTTGAAAAATTTATCTTTTTGTCGCGTGCCGACACAAATAAATCAATGCATGGAAAACACCGGTACATCTCAAACACCCTGCTCTTTAGTCATCAACCATTGAAAAGCCATCAATAACATCCATGATGCAAACAACGTGTCAGAAATCTGAAACTCAACGCCTTCGTAAGGAAAATATCAGACTGAAGAAAAGAGCAAAACGAGACTGGCACAGTGATCTTAGCTACAGCGTTCCCTTGCCTTTGGAAAGCGCTGTGTTTGCCAAATCCGGCCACAGAGGGTGTCTCTCAGCCTGCTGACTGTATGCGGGTAACACGTCTACCATCTGCCTGGATCTGCTGCATAAAGACCTACAGCAGGAGTCTGGAAGACGAACGGATGTACAAAATGGTGGTGTAGCGCAAACAGGCAAGCAAAAGTCAATGCCAGCAAGAGAATTTGGAAAAGAGCAACAACATATTGCAATACTAACGACTCCATCCAAATAATCTCATTCCCAAGAGACAAGTGTCTGTTGTGTTCATTAACCAATACATGAATTTGAATATTGTCTATTATTTATCAACAACATTTATGTTGCGTTCCCATTTATTCCTGGTAAATCTTACAGATGGGTGCCAGCACACTACTCCAATTTGTTAATGCAAAATCAAAGTCATATACTTGGACGACCTACAGGGTTCAGTGCGACGCTGGGCACGTGTGTGTACATTTAAATGTCTTTGTCTCTTAGATGTTTTCTCTGCAAGCAGCGCCACGCTGGAATACAATAATCAGTCACATGGAACAGAATAACAATAACTACAACACGCAGTCATTTCAAAATCAACTCCCTGCACATTATTTCCTTCTATGTATAACACTTGTTTTTGTGTTATGTTAATGCAGTAGTACAGCCCAGAACTGACTCCTCTTTTGTGTCTTATTGCGCTATGATTTAAAAGTACTCAAGTATTCAAAATGCGATAAACAACTGTATACAGCGTGTTCTGTGCGCACAGTGCACACACAGATCAGTGTCCCAGGCAATGCATGAGCCTCATATTAATTTCTGCATCTTCTTGTGCTCGAACGGACAAATACAGGCTGAAAGTAATAATTAAAAGTAAATCAATTTGAATGCGAAAGGACAGATTAAATGGAAATAAGCCTGTTCTTTCTACGGAACATGTAGTTATTTCAATTAAAAATGAGATAAATGCAATGCAATATAAATGCACAAGTAATATAAATCTAAAAAGGCTAAAATCGATCGTATCAATCTGGTCAGTATTAGTCCATCACTAAAACACGTCTTCAATAACAAGATTAAATCATTCAATATAAGCATAACTTCCCACTAAACCTACACTGCAAATACAAGACTGTGTCTCTCTCATATCCACAGCGTTATTTAAGCCAGATCTCGAGGAAAAGTGAGGCATGCGCTGTTGCGTTACTCATAGCAGTTATTGTTTTGATTACAGACACTGTCATCGATCCAAAATACTTGAGGGAAGCAGAAGTCGAGTTAACTGCAGCGGTGACATACTTCTAATGTCTGAGGTCCAGAGAAGTGGTTTTAATGACCACAGAGAGGGCAAAGGTCAAGGCAGCCCTGCAGCTCCGGGCCTGGGAACCACTGCTCCGCAAGAGACTTGTCTTCACGGCTGGCTTCGTCTCTGCTTTGTAACGTCTCGCGTCTCCATCAGATGATAGCGATACGTCTCCTACCAACAGTGCTCCGGGGACACGCGCTGCGGCTGTGGTTAAACACTTGTTTTTCTAAGAGCCTGCTTGATAGGTCGTGAGAAATGCTGGCAGAATGGATCTGGAACGAGGAAGGAAAAAAATCGTGGAAATGTCTGACGTTCGTTTGTGAGTTACAGAGTAGCCAGAAGCAGAACTGTAATCGCGCCGTTTCTCTCACCCTGGAAATACAAGCCATCGCTGACGATGCAAACGCTGACCAAAGAAAACACAATCCACCAACACGCTCATTCTTTCAGCGGTGTGATCTGAACTCGTGATAATGGACATTACCGTACAATACGGACTGTAATGGCAGTTCATTTCTGAATATGCATCGACTGACAAAGCTGATCGATGGCTATGCAAACAAATCAATACATACTGCATTTATGTCCTCTCAACTGATGACTGAGCGCAAGTCATTCATAACAGCCGCTATAAGTAGAAATTGATTTCGGGCACGTCTCAATTCAGGAGTTGCATTATTAACAAGCAATACATCGTTTTTAAAAGTCTGTAAAACATATCCTATACAACTGGTAATGTCAAAATTCGGAGACCGGGAACGCACGCTTGTTTTGAATGTAGCTTTTGCTGACAGCACCAAGTCCAGGCAATGAGCCGCATTAAGATAATAATCATGCACGGTAAATAAACAGCCTTTATCCTCTCGCTGTCAGGTTATGATGATCATTCTTTATTACACTCATGGTTCAAAGACAACACAAAGATAAGGTCAATCAGGTGTTTTCAGGGCACAGAGTAAGAAGGATAAAACTATGCATAACATTTCTGATAGCAGAAGGCCAGCAAGGCTAAACAGTTCAACCATTATTGTAATATTACATACAATACAGTGTTAAACTACATATCTTAGCTTTTTCTATGCTGCTTGTATTTTCTGGAGCGTGACAATTCTATTTGTTTTCCATCCAAGAAAGAAAATCATATGGGTTTGAACAGAAGGAGAGTAAAAGATGACAGATTTTCCAGTGTTTCAAACTAAAAATCAGCAAATATTTGAACCCAATGAAACGTTTCAATATCTTCACGTTAGACAAGCAGCTAAAATCTAATAACAAACATTTGTGAACGTTATTATTTACAAAATTCAAATCAACCACCCGCCCACTTTTAATTTTGTTTATGAAGTGCCACATACAGAGGAACGTATTAGGACTCCCTGCTGAAAGCACAGCTACTGTGTGCATCAAACAGGAAACGGAACTTCTAAATCAGTCTCTACGCAAATCTAGAGCTAAGCACCACAGGTTAGATTGAGTCGAACTTCAAAGTGAAACAAAAGAGTTCTGTGCACATTTCTGCTGCTCATACCGAAACACGGTGTGATATGCAACATACAAGCACGGTCATGGTTCTTGAAGAAGCGCAGCTGTGAAGGAGGAAGGACTGAAACTGCAGCGATTGGTCCGTCTGACAGTCATTTACTTCTGCTCTAATTCCTCCGGGGTCCTTTTATCAGCCTCCTGTGCGTTAAAGATTTACTGTCAGTACACACACACACACACACACACACACACACACACACACACACACACACACACACACACACACACACACACACACACACACACACACAGGATCTGTATCCGGATCACTGTGCCGAACCCTCGAGAAGTTACAATGTGCTACGCAATATATCTGACTTGCATCTTATTATACTACCTAAGAATGCAGCAACGTGGCTTTACAACTGGTTTTGCAATCGTCTTTGCTCAAAGATCTCGCTGCACGGGAGTTTTGAAATTTGATTAACAAACAGGACAAAATGAGCATCACGTCACTGACCCACATAGGTGTGAGATAAAGACAGAAAGCCGGAAACCCAACCAGTGTTTTCACACGCGGAAACAAACCTTAGCGCAAACCACAAAGCCCCTTTCATCAGAGGAAAACGCTCATGCCGCTCAATCTTAAATCCGTGTTTACAGTCATAAAAGTGAGATTGTCACATTAGCTTTTATTTGCTTGTGTTGTACGGCTTTGAAAGAGGCTGACGATAAGCAGGATTTGAGTTTGATGCTAAAGCAGCCACGCGGGAGGGAAAAAGAGAGGCAGATGCTGGGGTAAGTGGGTCACAGAGACAGGCGTATCGTCGGAGTAAAGCTGTCGGCACAGATGTGAGATTTGCCGGACAGACTCAAATGTCAAATGTTACACAAACTGATGTCGCCCAGTAAATGCTACGGGCCTCCCGCAGTATAAACATCCATTCAGCAGGTCTGTAAGCAGAGCGAGCGGCGAAAAACGGCTTCCACACAGCGGTTTTCTACGAATCAATGGCGATAAAATATGACTGGCTCAAAAGAAGGACATTTGGCAACTTTGAGATCTAAATATAACCGTTTGCAGGCACGAATCTGGCTTTGAAGGATTTAAGGAGGTTCACTCAACAACAAGAACTGCCATCATTTACTCGCGATCGTGCCAACAAAAGATGTTCTAGCTGCTTTTTTTTTTTTAATACAACAAAAGTGACATATAAAGTCGAGCTGCAAAAATTAGCACCATAAAAGGAAATACTTATGGTCTATATTTCACGTCTCAAAGTCATGTGGTAATTTTGTTCAGTTCTTTAAATAAACCCTAAATCTTCTCTTAACCTCTAAAAACTGGCCTAAACACAGACGAGAACCAATGGCATCTGGCATGGCGGACCAATTATATATTTAATGTAACTAGGGATGCTCCGATCCGATGTTTGTATCGGGTATCAACATCAATATTGAATAAATTTGTTGATCAGCTATCGGAGACAGTTGGCTATGTTTTGTATATTTAAATGATGGCGGTGGCTTAATAACAAAAAAAGGGATGCATTTACAATTAACCTATTTACATTTGACACTAAACTGATTACAAAGCACCATAACTGGAAATTAATGTGTGCAATGTTTGTATGAAGACAGAAAACGTAACATTACTTTTTAAACGATTGAGTCTCAGGTAACAGAATCAGTATCAAAAGCAAAAAAATGAAGCATCCCTAAACGTAATGCACATGAGAAGATAAACTACGGTTCAAAAGTTTGGGGTAAGTAAGATTGTCATACTGAAAGTCAATAATACTTTTATTCAGCAAGGATGCATTCTATTGATCAAAAAGCAACAATAAAGAAATGTTAGCAAAAAATTTGTACGCGTCAAGGAATTTTTGATCTTTTAAGCAGCAAAAGCTGTCAAATCAGCATTTCTTGAAGGATCATGTGACGATAAAGACTAGAGTGATGATAATGAAGATTCAGCTTTGATCAAAGGAATAAATTATATATTAACATTATAACAGAAAAGAGATTTTACATGGTAACAATATCGCTATATTTTTGCCTAATAAATGAGCGTTGATGAGCGTAAGAAACAATGAACAGTAAGACTAGTCTTGGATTTTTTTTAAAGCTTAATAGCACACATAAACAACGACTTTCATTGAAAGGGACGAAACGTAAGTTTGGGGGAAAAACATGAATAAATGACAATTACACTTTTGCATTTAAAAAGACAATAAATGCATTTAATGCCGTGTTTTTAACATTGGCACTTGCACATCATTAGCCATTTCCACAGCCGATCTCATCAAACCCCCTCAGCGCTGATGATGAACGACACGCCAGAGGTGCAAACAGAAAAATCACACTCGCGTCGGTTGGGACTCCAAACAAACTTGATGAATACAAATTACACGTCTGACCTAAAAAGTGTACATCTGGCCATTTCTTTCTGCCCTCCCTCTGATTTAATAATGATATGTTTTGTGTGAAACTGTTTCTAAGCACCAGCCACAACAACATCTGCCTGAAATCTGTGCGTGTGCCACACACACACACACACACACACGGCCATACTATAACTAATTCACACATCACTTCAGGCAAATCTTTTCAATACAGAGTGCGAGTTATCCAAGGCCAGAAATTACACAAGTACGCAAAGTGTTTGGCCAAGAAATCGCAAGCACATGGCCTCGCTGTACGAAAACAGCTGACAACGTAAGAGAATGCTTGGCCATGACTTCAAATGTGTTCCTCTGAACAGAAATGGCAGCCTTGAGCTCTACTCTAAAAGGTAAGCAAAGACTTGCGTAATGGTTTGCTGTAGATTTTTCTGAAAGAAATGACGTGGCTCATATACATACAAGCAAATTCATTCTTTGTGTGGAAGTGTTTAGAGCGGGAGAAATAGAGGTTTCCCTGGAGACGGCTGTACAAAATCAGCTCTCCAACGCTGCTTTACCATCAGGGATATAACATGAAGTTAAATACTTTAGCAAAATCTATTTGTGACAATCATTGTTGATATTGTGGTGGGCCATTACATGCATTGCGTTTCAAACATCAACAACCTGTTATTTCTGCTAGCTAAACTTTACATAACCGATTTTCATTTTCTGTAAAACGGTAACGCACAGAAACCACGTCCAGGGTATTAACGATCACTGAAACCGTGTTCTGAATGAAATGTTGTATACGAGAGACGCGAGTCATTTACGAAGCAAAGCCGATTCACAGAGCAATCACACGATGCTTAGTGCAGGAATAAAGCCTATGGCACAGCAGAAGAGTCTGTGAACGTGCAGAAACCCTCACCGCACACACGCCTGATTTAATGGAAACATTCCACAGCACTTACACGTACAGTATCTCCGTCTCACACTCACACCAGTGAAACATATCTAGAAGCTCAGTCTAAATATTTTCTCTAGTAACACACACATTTCAGAAGAGGAAGAGAGATGGGTTACATGGAAGACACAATAAATCGCATTTTGGCGCGAGTCTGACTCGAGCGCTTTATTTTCCATTGTTGAAATCTTTGTCATTTGATCTGAATCTATTGAGCTCAACATGCTGACTAAAGCCATACAAAACATTCCACAAATGATTCTTTTGGAAAATTCAATCGAACTGATTCATTACTGTAAGACAGAAGCTTGTTTCCTGTGAGGTGGGTGGGTGATGACGATAGAAAGTCACACGTGGTATCACAGGGTAAAACATTACAAGGCACTCTCAGGTAATTCAAAGTAAAGCTAATTACATAACCCAAAAAAAGCATGGTAATACCACAGTACAGGTCAATAAGTCGGGTCACGGCACTTGTTTGTGTAAATGATATGAGAGACTGTCTGCATAGCAAAAAACACAAGATAAATATTTTCAGATCTGATCAGAAGAGCTTTTTTAACAAGTATGTTAACATACACAGCTAATTTAACAGTAGCATGAACATTTATTACACTTTATGGTCACCGGTCAACCAATTAATCGTTTAACATTAACAATTAGCAACATATTTGTTTCATGTTTGCTCAAGTAAATTAAACATGAAGGCTCTCTGTA
The DNA here is from genome assembly GCF_018831695.1 of Puntigrus tetrazona. NCBI lineage: Eukaryota > Metazoa > Chordata > Actinopteri > Cypriniformes > Cyprinidae > Puntigrus > Puntigrus tetrazona. The sequence goes on from NC_056708.1 coordinate 2,039,650, forward strand.
TACTTCATGGTTAACATTACCTGCTGAAATATGTCACCAGCATTTTATTATTCAACTCCAAAAATAAGCAGCTGAAGTGCTGCAGGGAGAACACTTTTTGGATGATGACTCAGATAAACGAGTGTATCATGTGTAGAGCAGCAGTATGAATAGCAGCCCATCTTTGACGAGATCTCAAAGTGATTTCTGGTGTTGTCTGTACAGTAATGCATCAGCGTGCTGGCAGTGGCCCAGATGAATTCAGCGATCATCTCAGGATCTACTTCAGGCTGTGTACGCAAACTCACATAATACTTTCATTCATTTTTTTTTTTTCCATTTGAATGTGTCTTTTAATGATCCATTACATTTTTTGTAATTAAAATGCATGTCTAATGAATGGAAATAATTAATAATCAAAAATTATTTTACAAAAATGACATTATTAGGGGCACTATGATTTTTTTTTCTCTGTTTATAACTTCATTTATAACCTAAACGTGGTAATCAAACAAAGGCATAATACACATTTTATGTAAAATGTTTTAAATGCTTTTTTAAATGCATTAGAAAATGCATTATGAAACTATTAACCTAATGTAGTGTGGTATACTGTTTTCTGTTATAATTAAGCATTGCATACTTACTGAGTTGTGGTTATTATATCAGGGAAAAACAATATATTTTTGTGCACAAACTCCTGCCAGAGTGAAAACAGGAGATGTTCTCAGAAGGAAGAAATCACTTCTGGTTCATTTGTCACACTGCAAAAGGAAGGTCATGTGGAGTGCATTGCATTGTGGGATACGGTATTTTGCACAGCCTGCTCAATATGGCTATTGTGACTGCCTGCATTAGAGAGATTCTTGCCAAACCCGTGAAATAATGAACACCCAGGCACAAGAAACAAATGAAACTTTTTGTTTGAAAGTGATGTTCTGGTTTTATATTAGATTTAGATTAGATCTGTTTTTTGAATAAAGAGCCATCTGAGCTCCGCGTTTGTTATTCTTTATTTAGACGAGAAAGTTCTTCAGTTTGCATTTCTAACACACCTGCCTTGGAATCACTGACTAAGCGTCCAGCAGAAAAGAGCACAGCGTTTCAGCTCAGGTCTGTTAAATAACCCAATCCTTGCTCAAAACAATCCGGCGTAACCCACAGACAAACCCTGAACTGAATTGCTCCTGATTAAAGTTCACTCTCGCCAGATCTGTTCAAATCAGTTTGTTACTGGATGAGGAAAACAGGGATTAGCCATAGGGGAGATGAGCCGAGCAAGTGGCAATAATCTCCCTGAAGCCATCTCATCCTATTAGCTCCATTTATCACCTGCTAAAACAATCTGCTGGACCAACAGCAATCAAACCAGAACCCTGTTGATATCTGGGGTGAAATCGATAGAAATGCCCATAGGAACCAAAAACCACAAAGGAGCTCTCTTATATCTTAACCGTTTCTGCTCGACAGAAGGTACCTTTACTTCCTCCTGAGAGCCCACTGCAAAGTTCCCACATTTTTCATCCAGTGTATGTCAATTAATTTCACAATCATTCACAATAACTGCTCAAACGATTTTTTCAAAATAATATGTAATGTAAATAGAAAGAGAGCATTTTTCCTTTTCTTTTTTTTGAAAATCTGATGTGAAATTGCTAAATGATTTTTTTATTATAGAATTTTTCATGTTTATTATTATTATTATTGGTATTATTATTATTATATTTTATAACACACACACACACATATATACATATATATATATGTATATATATATATATATATATATATATATATATATATATATATATATATATATATATATATATATATATATATATATTTTTTTTTTTTTTTTTTTTTTTTTATTATAACAACTGCTATTTTAAAACACTATTTTCCAGGTCTCTATATCACATTTTTTGTAATTCTCTCATACGTTCAGGTTTCAGTTTTCTCAGTGTCTCAAATTTTGCTTATTTGCCAAGATCCTCTGCAAAATCAAACGGCAGCTATTTTGCGAAATCATTCAAAATGAACAACATTTCTCCCGCAATCGTTGTATACAAGGTTTTAGCAGAAATTTCTATAGAAAGTGAAAAATACAACAACACAGGAACGATAACTAAAAGTCATTCTTTTTTAAGAAAACACGATTTAAGCTTTTCAAAATGTAATGCGTAATTCAATCTTAACCGCCGTTTCTTAATTTCTCTATGCTATGTAACAGTTCAACCATTTTTGACTGTAAATTGTTTGTACCATATTTTTTCCCGGTGTACATTTACTCACTGAAATCACCGGATTTGGCTCAGAAAATTCAGCAGAGCAACAATAAAACCTATTCGCACGATCTAATGAACTGTTTATAGCTTGAATGATGTCCTACATATACATAATTCTTTCAAGGCGATACGTCATTAAAAAAAAGAAAACTATGAGAGCTATGAGAGAGAGCATGCTATGAGCAATAACAGTTCCTATGGGTAGTTTCTGATTGCATTTCTCAGCATCCCATGACAGTGGACGCAATACACCCATTCATTTCTTTACCATGAGTTTGAATGGGGCCTAAAACGAGAAGAAACCCAGAGCAGAGCGTCAACACACCGTCTGAGGTTTGGGGCAATTGCGGAACTCGTGCGTCCAGACTGATTCACTGGATTTCACCATTACGTTCTCAAAGCCTTTAATAGCACTAATCTGATCACTTAATGATCCGCTCGCTAATTCGCCAGGTATCAACAGAAAAACCCCGTTTTCACCTACAGAACCTGTTCCGAGCAGAAAGTGATTGTGAAACAAAGGCACGGATCGCTTATGAGATGCGATGACAGTCATTTACTCATTAAACACAATATATGAGAGACTGCAGCAGATATGCCTCGTTAACCACACTGTCCTTTCAAAAGCAGACAGAAAAGAAAACAGGATGTCTATGAGAGACGGTGGTTAATGTACTGCACCTGAACGACCAAACCTCGTTTCTGTCAAATTGTTAAGACAACACATTTTATACGTTAATAAAATATTTTTAAAAAGAGACGTTTTCGCGATTGTACGTATGTATACGCGTTTAAACGGAGCACGGTAAACATGCGTCTAACGTTACGTTAGTCAGTCGTGTCTGATATTACACTCGCTTTACTCGCTGTATCGAAAATCCCGCGGGGGTATGAATACGTACGAATTAAAAACAAAGGCAGAATTACGTAAGGCTACAGGAAAACGCTGGATTTAAAGGGAAGGGTGAATAAGAAAGCAAAAAAAACGTCCGCCGCCGTTCTTAGCATGGTCTGGCTAACAGTGAGGAAGACACCAAACACTGAGGCGAGACGCTGAAGGACAAATAAAATGTCTTGTACTCACCTTATACTGAACCTTCCCGTTATTTTCCTTTCATTTACGAGGGCTAAACGCCGTCCGGCTAATCCATGTGGGTTAGTTCACGACTGGAGACACGGAAAAACATCACAAACCCCCCCGAAACGCAGCGCTAGATGCTGGGAAGCCGAAGAAAGCTGCTGCTAGCTGAGCGAGCTAATGCATTCTTCACCTCAGCGCGAGACGGAAAGTTGCCCACAGCTGCTGGGAAGTTTTCTGGCTGATAGAAAACAAAGATGTTTCGACGAAGCGGGAGAATTACAAAAAATAATCCGTATAATAAAAAGAGCGACCGAGAAGGTCGCCGAGAGCATTAATTTACATTGAGACGCGGAGGAGCAGTCACTAAAGTGATGGAGCAGCGAAGCAGCGCTCAAGCACTGGACAGTCTGCACTACAGTTGTGCTAATGATTCAACAGCGAATCGTTCTTCTGATCGGTTCTTTTGAGCGATTCGATCGACCTGATTGCGTGAAATTAGAACGCTTATTAAAACCTACGTAGTTATCGTGATCGGTGTAAATGTATTATTTAAATCATAAACGGCACAACCCGCGTTAAAAAAACACCGTCTAAAATTAAATTGCTATTATATTTTTCTCTTTTTGATTAACAAAACGCTATTACGAACTGTAATATTATTCGCTAATCCTTTAGGTAAAAATACTTGAGAAATTCAACGCATTCGTGAAACACATTTTAATCTCAGTTTGTTTAAATGAATCGTTCGAACGAACCGACTCGCTCAAATGAATCTTACTTCTCAACGCTAGCGCTAAGGGGAAAGCGTCAGGTCCAGTTGGCCTCCATAGAACCCCAAAACAGAGCAACAGCTGATAGGCGTACAGTTTAAACCAATGGAAGCTGTGAGTCCCTGGTAACGACTTATTCTCTCCCAATTGAAGGCAACAGGAGGAAGAGCCTCGATCACGTTTCGGGCGGAAGGCTGGCTGGCTGCATTTCTCTGAGGTTTTGTAATTTCACAGCGGATGAGTTCATTATAGATTTCAAATGTTCTCGTCATGACTTTGCTTTTATGATGGCTTAACAGCACGAGGGAAAAAAAGACAACGTTTGTAACTTTCTCCGTTAGATTAGTATGTGGATGCAGCGAGCTATAATAAAAATAATAAAATATTTCTAACAACGTTTCATGTCTGAAAGCAGTTTTATTTAACAGATAATCGATCAATAACGACAGCTACAATTGAATAATAAAGCGAAAAGGTGATGTTTGTCTCCTCCTAGTGTTCATTTTATACTGCCTGTGACTTTTCAGGACGAGATCTTTTTGTATATAATGGCTGTTGCATATTGCACAAAACGAGAATTTTTCAGTC
>NC_056708.1:2714760-2716801 GCF_018831695.1 Puntigrus tetrazona
TTTATATATATATATTTATTAAATGTAAACAAAACATTTATTTTGGATGCAATTAATCGTGATTAATCACTTGATAAAACTACATTTTACATAATGTGTGAACCTTCTAGTTTAAGTCACCATGTCAGTGTAACTTTAAATAACTGACACAGTCGACTCCTTAAACGAATCTGAAAACATTCCCCAACTGAGCACTTTTATACAGTGGTCAGCCTACTACAGCTTAAATTACCAACACAGTACAGCAAATGAGAACAAACAGGGGCCAATGAGAGCAATATCCAAATGGCTCCCACTTCATGCCAGTGGGAAAAAGTAATTGGTGAGCAGCCACCCGTGATGTTGCCTTTAATTTTGTCTTGGCCTGTTACGGACTGACCAATTAAATCTCGCTCAGAACGGCTGGGTGCGGAGGTATAAGGCGAAGGTATTTCTGCGTGTACGTGGCCGTCTCGGGAGGACGAACATCCTACCCCTGAGGCGCTATCATACACTTCCTCCTGCCTTCCAGCTCCATGCATGAGCTTGCTTTAATTAGAGATAGGCTCGTTATGCCGTGTTGCTGAGTTGGAGATAACAGGCGTGCTGTAAACATATGGCCCGAGCGCTAATGAATCTCAGGCTTGTTACTCGTCTATCTCCTCCTGCTTTCTGACTCGTGCAGGGGATCGATGAGGTTTATGTGGCTGTAAGCACCAGTAACCGAGTTCGTCCCTCAGTTTCTCAGGGGTTCTGGGTGGATTGCAGCGGTCTAATGAGCCGATGGTCTCTGGTTGGGTGTCCTGTATTTTAACCCGCTGTCAACTATCTCTACAGTTCCTCAGAATGGAAGCCACGCTCCCTAAGAGTGTCCATTTCACATAATTACCAGGAAGCCCAATAGTCTTTGTTTTGAGAGGGAAACTCTTCCAGTAGTCTGCCGATATCTAGTCTATTAGGTGTAGTACTTATGACTGTCAAGAGCGATACAAATTCACGTTCTGGAATTACTGTGAGCGCTTGGAAAACGCATAAGTCTGAGTGGAGTTAAGACCACTACCTTCAAGACTCAAACCCAGATCCACTAAGACCTAAATCAAAACCAGACCTCCAGAGACCAAGATCGATACCAGACCCGTGAGACTTCGATCAATACCAGACTCCTTAAGACCCAGAACAATACCAGACCACTTTAATACCTACATCACTAGCACACCCCCAATTACTCAGACCAGACCTCCTAAGATCTAGATCAATAGCAGAACCACTAAAGCCAAAAATATACTTCCCTTGTTCGCGTTCCGCTCGGGCTCACGGACTGTTTGCGTGACATAATTTTTGTCATCGGTTTTGTCTGTTGATATCTGCGCACACGTCCTAGTTTTTGTGTCCGTGTGGATTTGTGCAGAGACAACAGCGCATGTGGGAGTGATTTGAGCCCTTGAAAAAAGTTGAGTTTGAAGATCCAGACCAGACCCCCTAAACTAGTACCAGCCCACTGCGATCCAGACGAAAGCCATACCCCTAAGATCTAACCTAGACAAATAACAGAGCCACTGCGATCCAGATCAATACAGGAATCACTAAGATCCAGATCTACACTAAGGCTAGACCTCTCAAGGGGCATCATGACATGGTTTTCAAATAAACGTTTTCTTTTTATGCACTTCAATAGGCTGTTCAACTACATAACAACTGCATGTTGGGAACCTAAAAGTGTAACATTTTAAAAACAGCTTTCAAAGTGCAAGTTTTGGTAATGCATAACCATTATTTGCAAAGGTAAAACATTTCAGTTTTTTTGTACATTGTTGTTGTTGTGTAAACATCAAAAGTATCTTAATATGTGTTCTGAAGATGAACAAAAGTCTTACAAGTTTGAAACAACATGAGGGTCATAAATGGAGTAATTAATGACTTAATTAATTGGTGAAATACTTTAAGACATTAGAAAAAACATTTGTCTGTTTCAAAGGACTGAATTGAGAAACTGGTACATTTATTGAGTTAATTCTCACCATTAGTACCTTGGAAATCTCTGAGATCTCTGAGACCCAGACCC
>NC_056708.1:2716843-2721117 GCF_018831695.1 Puntigrus tetrazona
GTGTTAACCAAAAGAAACCTGCTTGTGTGATTTCTGTGTGATCTGTGCTTCATGCCTCACTACGCTAATGACAATGAACCTTTCTTGCCTGTGAAATTTAGCCAAACATTCCCTAATGTGACCACGACTTAAGACTAACTGAAGTTTTATAACTTTAACTGTACCTCAAGTTTTACGAATCAACCCAAGACACTTGAGTAATGAGACCCAGACCAAGGTATATGTGGTCTATATAGGTCTGAAAACCAAAACCACGAAATCAAGACTCTAACTCTGATAATGAGGGGAACAAACATGACACAGCTTTGGTTACTCACTGTGTTACAGTATCTCTTTAATAAACTGTGCATAAGTTCTGACTATTAGTTAGTTATTGGTGTCTCAAGTGTATTGTGAGCTTGCACATAATTAGAAAAAGTGTAGTTCAGCCGCATGAGTAATGTTGTATGCTTATTATGATTTATAAATGATGCTCTTACATTGCTCATTGGTCATACCTGATGCATTGTTCGAATTGTGGCATTGAAAGCTCATGATATATAAGGACAGTGATTGAGATGCATGGAAATAGCATTGTAGTGAGGTCACGCACCACATGATGGACAGCAGGACGCAGGCCAGGAGCAGGTGGGTAGACCAGAGAAGGGTGGAGCAGGCTGCTGTGGGTTCACCCACTCGTGGTGCGGCCGAAGGCGGTCCAGGGGTGGTTTCTGCCAGGGGGAATGAAAGTGGTGATTATTTTACTCCAGAAAAGTATTTTACTCTATGATTCATGCACAAAATATGGATGAATGAGACAAAATGACATCTTAATTTCCATAAAAAATACATTAAGAAGCAATACAATCAATGACTTGAGTACAACGAACATGCTTCTATATGGTTTTAAGTAATTTATTTTTTTTGGTCATGTGGTGCGACCAAATCCAACAACTCCCAACATGAATATGAGTCAAGGTAAATGCGTCATTTAAAATATTGAATAATTTGACCATTTTATGACTAGAGACGTCAATTTGTGTTATTAAAAGTCATGTGGTACAACTGCATTAGTTAAAAAAACCCCATTTAGGTTAGATTTAAAATACAGCATGTACATTCAGTAGTGTAAGAAAGATATATTGCTTCTTGACTTAAAATGTTGACTACTATAGATGGCAGAAAAAGGCATTGAAAATTTATGGATAGATGTTGTAAAAACCCTGACAGTACATAAAAAATAAATAACCCATGACTGGTCACTTTACATATCAGTTAGACAATCTCTTCCTGTGTATGTGAATAGGTCTTGGGCAAATATTGGTGCAGATTTTAACCCAAGAGTCAAAAGTATGGTTACATAAGACATTCGTTGTATTAAAACACACTTTATCTCTAACTCGCAATACAATAGCATTAAAACAATATTTTGAGTTAACTAAACAACTGCTCCACTGCTATCTGAATGTGTTCATGTTGTGCAGTTTTAAATGCAATTGACTTTACAACTGCACCGTAAGTAGATATTACTTATTGTTTTAATATCTCTTGTTTATTGTATTTTTTCGTGCAGTGTGACAATGTGTGAAATGACTCCCTGAAAAAAGCTGCAGATAAAGTAGAAAGATTAAGCAAATAAAATGCTGAAATAACAGGTAAAGGAGGAACTATCACAAGGACGTTCTCCTGCTTTACCCAGGAGAAAAGAAAGGAAAGCTTTTAGAGAGAGTGTTTTGACACACAGCTCACCAAACTAGCGTGCAATTCTGCTGACTTTTTGATTCTTCCCTCCGTTCCAAGTATAGTGTGGATTAAATACGCTGAGTGCATGGAGGGGGTAGAAACTCAATACTGTCTGCTGGATCAAACCGAGCAGGGCAGCCGTCACTAGATATTACTTCTAATAACAGTCATCAAGTTGTCAGTGCTATTTATAAAACAAAATGTACATAGGCTATCACTAGGGTTTTCAAGTCAAGATTCTCTTTGTCCGCCACGGTATCAGAACTCTTAAATATCAAACTAGGATGCAGTGAAACTAACATTGCATTTTGGCCATTAGAACCTTGGCTTTATTTATTCAAAATGCCAGCATAACAAGAGTTTGTAACCATTAACTGTACAAAAGCACACTGTGTTAACTAATATCATGCAATCAAAAAAAAAATAAAAACACTTTTATTTTATTATTCTGTCGTCTCTAATGATATGATTTTGTGTGGCAGTAGTACATACAATGCATTTAACAACTTCTATGACAAAACTTAAATTAAGTCATTAATGATTAAACTGTCAGTTACCAGTAAAATCAATAAGAACCATCTTTACACGGCATATACATAGTTGAGTATTTCCCTCGATATTATACTAATGATTATTCATTTATTAATATTGATTATTAGAAATGCATTTAAATGTGTTTTTGCGTTTAAGAAAACAATGCATCATATTATGGCCAGACAGAGGAGAGAGAAAAAGAAAAGAAAGAAAAAGCTAAAAACTGGTATTATGAGTATATTTATTTGGTAACACTTTAGCATAGGGACCAATTCTCACTATTAACTAGTTGATTATTAGCATGTCTATTATTAACTTATTGGCTGTTTATTAGCACTTACGAAGCAAAAATTCTTCTCCTAGTACCTAAACTTAACAACTACCTTACTAACTAATCAGCAAATTAGTTTATTGAGGCAAAAGTCATATTTAAAGTCATATTTTGTTTATAGCGAGAACTGGACCTTAAATTGGACCTTAATTATTTTTTGGGGGGCTATATATGCACTGTATGTTGCCCGAATAATAATGAGAATGATGGGGTAGCGGGTGCAGTTCATAAAATATGCTGCACAGTCGAGACCCTACACACTGAGCGATAAACCGAAGAGGTGTGAGTTTGAAAGATTCTGTGACTGAGGAGATGAAAAAAATCAAGCAGAATTTGGAAACAGTTTACATCCATCGTATGATGCATTTAAGGAAAACCGAATTGCCAGGGAGGTATAAAATGGAGAAAAAATATTGTAGTTTTATTCCAGGATGGAGAAAATGGAGTCAGAGCTGAGTCCAGGTCTTATTGTGCTACCAAGAGAATCTCAGTCTGTTTTCTTTTGGATGAAGAACTGAACGCAATCTGACCAAGAACGTGTGCTGAGAAGGTAAACAGGGCTGACTCAACGGCTATTCCTGGTGTCAGGTTAAATATGGCATCTCCTTCATAATTTCATTTTTAAACTTAACAGAACCTGATGTCAACTCCTTATTAACCTCAGAGCGCATCAACTATTCATCTGTTGTTGAACTCCTCTGACAGCAGAGGGCAGCGTGACTTTGAGATGCGGGGCCTCCTCATTATCAGCCGTTATTATTGTTTTATGAGAGAACAGAGATCACGGGGGGGCAGACAGGACCGCCATTACAGTGAATAGGAGAGTAGTGTGGGTACGGTTGGCAGCTCATGCATACCTGGGATAATGTCGCTCTCAGTGGTGGAGGTGATGGGCTTGGGTTCCTCCATCCAGGGGGTGGCGTGGACCGCCACGCTCCAGTCGCTCCAAGTGCCGATCTCCATGTCCTTGGCCGCCAGTTGGATGATGTACTCCTTCCCCGCGTAGGCATCGGTGATGATATGGGAGGTGCTGTCAGAGAGCTCCACCTGTCAATCAATAACGAGAGCCAATCAGGGATATGGAACTTATGGGAATGATGCGTGCTGTTGAGATGATTGCATACGAGATGCACGCCATGAAGAACGTTTCATTAGAGGTGTTTGTGGGGAAAAGGTTGATGGAACGTTTTTCGTTGGGTGAGGGGGGCTTCTTGCCATAGATAACAGGAAGTGATGGGTGTAGGGGTGATCGTGATGCAGGCTGGATTTGAATATGCATCTTCCACATGAACAAGATTACATTTAGAAAACTGGAATGCAAACATTAATCTGGTATAAAAGATAGAAATGAAAAACAATCAAACAAAAAGAACATTTATAGTTAGTAAACAAGCAAATTAATCAATTCTAATTTGTATTTTCACATTTCTGTAAAATTACAGCAAATATATTACAATAATATTACAATTATAATGTATAAAACACATCTTTTATGATATTGCGCTATTGATATTTAATATTATTTTTATTATTGTTATTAATAATAATAATAAAACTGTAATTTATATTTTCACTTTTTCATAAAATTATAAGTACAGCAAATATCCATTATTATACTGAAAAATATTACAATTTTAAAATAATAAATTAAACGTTTATATATTTTATGATATTGCTTTATTGATCA
>NC_056708.1:2721217-2725585 GCF_018831695.1 Puntigrus tetrazona
TGATTATTCTCCCGAAACCATCTAATAAATCATTTATCCATGTTTCATTCAAAAAGTGTGAATTTGCAGAGAATGCAGTTATGAGTAATAAAAATTTCCATCTTGCCGGCATCATTGGTATGAACATCAAATATTGGATGTATTCATGCAATCAATGCAAAAAAATTAAAATAAATTAAAAATTAAAATAAAAACTGCCACCATAGATTAGGCTGACACATCATTACGGCAATACTTTTACCCAAAGAGAAATAATCATGAATAATTTGTCATTTTTCCCATTAAAAATGATCACAGACAACACTAAAACAATTCAGACAGAACACTGCTATTTAATAATAATTGTTGAAGAATTTGACACTCAAAGTACTGATATTTTCAGCATATATTCCCACTTCAAATAAACGTTTCATAATCTCTTCTTCACACCTTCGAGCGAATGAAAAGTTTCAAAGTTCATCACTCGGCGGGTGTGAATGTATGCAAATCTATCTTATAATTACTCCACACTTCCGCTGCTCTTAGACTCGTCTGCTAAATGTCAGTGCTTTTTAAAGCTCCGCTGCGCCATATGTCTCTTCGGCTCAGCTCCATCAATTACAACCGAGCAGAAACATTGATCCATTGAATTTCTCAGTCCACTCATTTATCCGAGCCGCTCAACAAAATGACATTTCTACTTCATAATCATGTATGTGCCGATGCGAGGCCACACATTTAGCTTATTTCTAATGTTAGGTTTCGATAGTAAATCAAGATTGAACTATTCCTTATAGTACAGATGTAATGTTTGTTTTTCCGATCTTGAAATGTACCTTTGATGTATCAAATGGAAAGTTCATCTAAATATTGTTGTTCCGACCCTGCATGCATTGCGTTTAGATAATCTGATCTACTAACTATAAGTAGCTACGCGTCAACTAACGTCTATCGATGACCTAATGACTACTCGTTGACAAGTAGCTGCAAATTTACTTATAATTGGTAGAATTCGTAAAAGCGGTCTGTCAAAATGAAAAAGTCATGCAGGATTGGAACATCTTGAAGGGTAATAAATAACGTCCTCGTAAATTAATGAAAATTTCCAGTAAGCGTTTGCAAAAGATCGATTGTTCGTATCAAAACAGTCACGAATTAAACTAAAATGAGACTCAATTTAGTGGATTCGCTGTGTTCTTTTAATCTATGATTTCTGAACGGATGCCTGACTGTAAAAAAACTATCAGAATTACCAGAATAAACGTACTTTTCCATGCAAACACATACGTTTGCTTACATGTCAATACGGTACTTTGACCGCCTATCGATCTTCCTACTCGTTCCTCCGTGACGAAAGGCCTCTAACAGTTCCGTCAAAATGTATTTTTGTGTTCGAATTGTAAATCAGAACAGTAAACGCATTTCCGTTCAGACGTTCCTGGCAACAGAAATCTGAGGTGCTTGCACGCCCGCACCTCAGTTCAACCGGAATCGATGTTATTAATATTAAAAAAGCAAATATTAAACATGTCCACTTCTTAAACCCAGGGACACCGTCGGCTGGCCGCGAGCGCTTGATTGTTTCCACGCCACATTTCGCCCGTCTGATCCCTGGCGGCTTTGAGGCATCCATCGCTCAGCGAGGACCGTTCCAGCTGCCATCCCCTCATTCCTCAGCAGAATGAATGGCTTCCCTACACCACGCTCCCCGTGCCGAGCTGGCTCTTTCATCTCTCTGAAGCCCTCTCGCCGTGATACACTACGTGAGTGCACATGTGAGGCGCAGCTGAAACGCGGCCCTGCCGAAGACTGATGAGCTTTCCACCTTGTCGTGATGGAGCTCAATATGGTCTTTGCTCCAAGCTGATATGAGCTCGTGTTCGGGCTGATATGGTTTGTTTCGGAGGAGTAGTGGTCTTAGAGAACTCAAATAGGATTCGTGTGACACTGAGTAATAGTTGTTTTTGGAAATTTAGTTGGATTCTTTGTAAGGAGGGATGAGATGCGCTCTGTAGTGAAGTGTGGCATCGCGGCTTCGGCTATATTACATCGGAGCTTGCTCGTAGATTGACAACTTTAAGTTTAGCTGCTTCACTAGATTACTGAATCAGAGTCACATTTGTTAAGGCATGCGAACGCAATGATCAATCATTGTGTTTAAGAATTATAAAATATTTAAGGTAAATTGACTTTTTTTAAAAATTTTTAGTATGAACAGGTAACGAAGTTGGACAGCACCAGTTACTAGTTTGATTTAATCGCAATTTTAATGTTGCATTTTTATGTTTCCATTTTTTTGTGTGTTGCCAAATATATTGGCTTTTCGACACATATCAGTAGCAATGCAAAGATTGAAATTATACTTATACGCAAAACTAGAATATCGCATAAAACAAGTCAAAACAAGTCAAAGAGCACAGCATTTTCACTTCCTGGTAAACTGTGGCACTAAATATCACTTAAAATATATTTGGTAGTATGCAATCTGTATGTAAGGCATTACATCGTCTTGGAAGTTTCGGTATCATGGCAAATCAACAGTAACTGCATTCGTCCAGATCAGGTAGTCTAATTTTAAAATTCCCAAACAGATCTGAATTATTTCGGAAACACTTAATATTCTTAGTGCCAGGCAGTAACTAGATTATAGAGTGAGATGTGTTGATCTACTTAAAGAGCTTAATGGAAATAAGCATGACACAACATCTACTTTCAGCCTTGATATGTAAGAGGAATAAATTCAATAATCCCAAGAGGCTTCTTAAGAAATCTTCTCTGACTGACTGTCTGGCGCTCTCATTCAGTAGTATGGCAACCTATATGAGCTGAGACTATGGGATATAAATCACCTATTTTCAACCGTCCAAAACTCTGACTGGCATCTCGGTGAGCAAATCAGTTTCCAAAAGAACATGTCTGGTCTCATTCTGTAGAGCTGAGGGACACAATTGGAGTCATGTGGAGAGCTGACAATGGAACCAAATCACAGCAACCCACTTTGACCCCTGTATTCTTGTACAAAATGAGACGTGGTTGAAACACTATTCTAAACACCGCAGAAAAGACTAATGTAGACGGTTACCAGAATGCACCATGTTTTGTGCAATAGACGCTTGGATTTATCCTAACAGGGATGCTGAGCCACAAACAACCGGTTTTAGAAAAACAAAAATCGAATAGTAGCTTGTTGGTTGACCATTAAGTCTATGCTAAACTTGGTTGGGTTTAAGAAAACGTTCTCATTAATAGTAATAGGCCACATAGCATATGCACTTTATGTAAATGTTAAAGATGCACAACTTACGTGCTGCCACTGGTCTCGGATGAGCGGCCGGTAGCGCAGGAAGTACTTCAGCGGGAAGGTCTCCACATCGGGCCACGTGCTGGGACTGTTCCAGGTCACCTCTAGTCTTCGTGCATTGTTGGCTACGGGTTTGGCCACCACCTTCTCAGGGGGGTCGGGTTTCACTGTTGGACCGAACAGACCTCGATGTAAGCTCACGTCCACTCTCAGGTATCATATTCAAAGGAATAAATCCCCCCCCCGAATGAATTCTGTCATCAGAAATTCATTTTAAAAAAGTCAATAGTCCATATCTGCACCATGCAGCTAAATACGCCTCGAGAAATAGAGACTAGAGCAATAGAGAATAGAGCAGCTTGAACATTTTGCTAAATTTCTCATTTCGTTTTTCTCAGAAAAAAAAGTAAGCCATGCAGGTTTAGCGACGTATGATATTTTGGGGGTAAACTATTCCTCTAACATAGCTAGGAAGTGTGAAAATACCTGTAGAGTTGAGAAGCTAATGGTGTATGAGTTGTGACGAGGCACGGTACCAAAAAAGAACACGGTTTTAGCGGCTACGCGGAAAGAATCGCTCATGACAAATGCCACTAGCTATAGACCGTAATGGAAAAAGAGACGAATGATGAATAGCGCTGAGATCTCCTCTTTATGATCCGCGGCTCGTCCCTCTGAGCAGAAAATCAGTTTGACATAACACACACGTCTCCTAAAGAAGCCACACTGTGACATTTCTCGAGATGTCTTTAGAGCAGCGGCGTCTCCTGAATATTAGGAAAGCCTTTTGGAGCTAAGGTTTATGGGAAATAAGCAGAGAGCAACAGAGTGGCCTTTCACTTCTTCTGGAGCTGTTTGCTCTGCGGTTTTAGCTTCACTCGCACACAAACACATACACACGAGGACAAAGAGATGTTTCTGAGCCCCGGTCCCTTTACTATTCATAGCAGACACATAGTGGCTTCGGGATTTATAGCTCAGGCCTTGACCTGGCTTGAGCGAAACACTCTTTACGACTTTCAAACACTGTTGATGTTGTTTAGATGTCAGCTATTCGGATGCTAATTTTTACGTCTGGGCTTGCTGAG
>NC_056708.1:2725595-2725810 GCF_018831695.1 Puntigrus tetrazona
TCAAAAAAAAAAAAAAATCGAAACATCCTGTAGCTAAGATAAATTACTTACTTTAAATGGAAAAAAAATTTTTGTACATCATTGGATTTTTTTTTTTACTTTGTATAAACCTCTCTAAATTTGGTTAGATTTCATCTTAAAACAAAAAAGAAAAAGAGGTAATCAAAATAAGTGTCATGCCATTCAGTGTTTTTAATATTGCTGTCAAATAAATT
>NC_056708.1:2725910-2728237 GCF_018831695.1 Puntigrus tetrazona
AAATACATAAAAATCGTTTGACAGCACTTTAAACTGTACCTATCGAAGACTCCTCGAAGCTGATGGCGTTGGACGCTCGACCCAGCGAGTTCACCGCCGTGACGTTGACCCGGTAAGGAAAGCTGGAGAAAAGCTCCGGAAACTTCACATGGCATCTGTTTTTATGAACTTCATCCCTCGTCACCTCCAGGGGCCTTTGGTTGTGTCTGAAGAAAAAAAATAAAGAAAAAAGATCCAACACTTTATAGTCTGAAGCATCATGTCATTAGTAATTACATTTTTAACAGAACATTTCATCTAAAAACGAAAAAGTAAAAGACCACAGATTTTAAATTCTTGGATGAATAAGTCCTTATAATGCGACACTAAGTTATTGTCAGCACTCCATTCCAAAATGCTTGTAATTAGATTTTATTACATCTTAAAATATTCATAATCGGACCACAACTGATTACATGACTAGTCACACAATGGCGATAAATTATTCAAAAGTCTCACTTATCTTTCATTTTCATTTTCCGACAATATCTACCCCTCATGCATATTCAGAAATTCGTTTTTTGAGTTTCGGTTAATGGTCGCACGCAGATAAACAAATGCAATATTTTGATTGATGATCGTTCATAGTGACTCGTTTTCATGATTTAATTGATTGTTAGCTAACTCACAAACTCCTGGAGTTCCTTTACAAACACTGTTTAATGCACTTTACGATGTTTTACGTCACACTTTAAGCTAAATTACTAATTTGCTGCTTATTAATAGTAAATAAGGTAGTTGTTAAGTTTAGTTATTGGGTAGGATTATGGATGTAGAATACTGTCATGCAGAATATCTGCTTTATAATAGCATTATTATTACTAGATGCTAATAAGCATCTAGTTAATAGTGAGAATTGGTCTCTATACTTATATATTATATATATATTCTATACCATATTTTCTTTTTCAATATGGTTCACGATTATCCAATTTAAATCCATGTAATAAATGAGTTAGCAGGAGTAGTCGACATCAAATAGGAGAATAGAGCGATATTAATGTATAATGACAATATTAAACACTTGATTTTTCTTGAACGCAGACGGTCTGCGTAATCGAATCTAGAGATAAATGAGTCTGATTACATTACCCAAAATATTTATGCAATTACGTGCTAAAGATTTTTGTCACGTAATTTAGAACCAGTAACGGATCGCAATTTGTAAGAAGGCACCGGTTGTTGTTGTATGGGAAAAAAATGTAATGTAAATGTAAATAATTTCTGGAAACACTGTTACTCTATTGTGACGGTTCAGTGGCTTGGGAACAGCAGATATGTTGAATGACGGGCTGTTATTCGCTCGCCTCTAGGGTCCATCTGGGATGAGGCCTTATAGCTGACCTTTAAACCTCTTGATATCAGCTCTGCGCGTGCACTGCAAAATCATTTATTAGGTTTTGATGAAGCTTTATTGGGGTTATACTTCAAACGCCTCGTGGCACATTTTCATACATAAATCACTTGTCATGTAGAAAATGTGTAGTCCTGACATTATGCTCTTGTATAATTATGCATAATGACCCGAACTGCTCAATGTACAAAACTTAATGGATTATTAATTCTTCTAAGGTTGTTAAGAATAGAGGTTAATCAAAGTCAATGCTATTTTATTAAAGTCGACTTTTTATTATATATATCTCCAGTGGAACTAAATAAGCCTCTAATAATTTATCCAAATGAACTTTATTATATGTTTATATGTATTCTATTAACTTTGAAAATTGCATGCTGTGACACCGCCTGCTAATATTTCAAGCTGTGAGTTATTATTTATTTATTATTTTTTGTAGCTCATTATAAAATTTTACTGTTATAAAATATGAAGAAAATTAACAATTTTGACTGAATATATACTGCACTGGCCATGCATTAATTATCTTAGTGTTCTTACAAGACATTTTAAAACGTCATATCTCTTATGTTCAAGTTGCATTCATTTGATCAGAAATACAGTAAAAACTGTTCAGCATCATTACTCGAGTCTTCAGTGTCACATGTTCCTTCAGAAATCATTCAAATATACTTATTTGTTGCTCAAAAAAGATTTCCAGATGTTATCAGTGTTGGAAACGGTTTGTTGCTTCCCAATTATGTGGAAACTTTGGTGATTTTTTTTTGTATACAATATACAATTTGTAAAAAAGTCTAATTTAATGTGTCTGAAAGGCAAGTATTATAGAACCTTGCAACACACATATATGTGTACATTTAAATAAGATAATTTAAAATACAAATAGCATATAGATGTGTGCTATGGTGTGACAGCAAAAAAAAAAAATATAAAT
>NC_056708.1:2728337-2744337 GCF_018831695.1 Puntigrus tetrazona
TGAAATTTATAAATAACTACCTGCATACATTATGAATATATACAGTACACACAAATATAAACAACATTTATTTTGAATGTGATTAATCGCGATTAATCGCCAGCGCTACTTCACTGATTAAATTCAGATAATCTACATACTCGTATATTACAATATCACATTTCATGTGCTCCAAATTTCCATTTTTTTATCGCATTACCGTCTTTAGCTATTTAACATTCAGCCCGATCGTGCTAGTGTTCGTAAGTACTAGTGCGCCTGATGAGGATAAAGCCAGGCAGATGTGGACAGATGAGGGATAGAGAGGAAGAGAGATGGAGCTCTAGTGTGTGCAGGGTTGCTCCGCAGGGGCTTTCGACGGAGAGTCCACTTACTGCCTCGAGTTCCAGCACTCAGAGTCAGACAGGCCTAATCAGCTCTCAGCAGACAGCGTCTGACCGCACAGATCACTGATTCAGATGAGCTCAGTGTGTCTCAAAGCCTCCGCCGAACACGAGAGGGCATGACATGACAGACGGAGCGAGAGGAGAGCAGGAGGAAGAGAGGAGGCGAGACTTGACAGATGGAGTTGCAAATCAAGAGAAAAGCAGACAAGTAAACATCTTACTGGACATCGACTTCGAAGTCCGTAGGGATGTAGGTGGGATGCTGAAGGTGCCAACTGCAGTAGAAGCCTTTGGGATAGGTGTTTGATCGACACGCCACCTGCGGTTCCTTCGGAGGAACTGTGAAGAAAGCAGAAGAGTGGAAATGTAAGTACTTTGTCAGCAACAACACCTTCGGAAATCCATCAGCGGCGCAAAATACAAGTCCCGGGAGGTTTTTTTTTTTAACGATATCCCCTGCTTCCGTGGCCGCGTAACCCCTTGAACCTCCCCATTCCAAGCATCAAGTGGGAAAGGAAATGTAATAACCGCCCATGCCCTCCTTCCAGATTAGGGCCCTTTCTTACAGCGCCACTGGACCGTGCCTACCGCTGCCAGAATTGAAACTGATGACTTGGACCGGTTGCCAGGGTTACGCATAATATTTCCCCTTCCCATGTGTTCCTGTGTGTGAAATGGAGAGTGATTTAAGCTCCGTTGGCTGCTGAGCGCCGCCTTCTCCTTCCTCATCTCCATCGGCCCCCAGGGGCCTGACAAACTAGAGCCCGCAAGAAACAAAACCGCTTCTAAAGCTCACCTCTGGGCTCCCCTTTGAGCGCTGATTGCGCTAAACCGTCAGCTCACGCATGCTCTTTCCTTACGTGATTGCGATGAAACAGGCTTTGAGATTTTTGACGGAGATTTCGTCAAAGTGTCTGTGCACTTGCGGGAACTCGCCGTGCTTTTAAGGCCTGATATAAAAGGCACAGACTAAAAGTGACTTTTCTAAAATATCAAAGTAGCGGTGATTGTAACATAATTACTATGGCAAACAACCTAACCTGTGTGAAGCTTTCTCTTTCTTGTGCAAGCTAACAAGCTAACTCTAGTCAATCAACTTTTTTTAATAAAATGTAATGTAATTTAATTTTGCAGTGCGGTTTTGCAAATAAACAACTGAAGTCTAAATGACTTTATAAATGATCAAAATAATATAAAAAATATAACACTAAAAATATTATTTTCTGAAGTGTAGAAACAAATATAACCGAACAATCCAGCTTGATTTTACGGCAATTTGTACATATTTTACAAGGTGGCTAATTCATACCACCTCACTCGTACAAATTCATAATTCGTATGAATTTGTATGAATTACCTGCACCTAGCCCCGCCCTAAACTTACCCGTCACTGGATCAAATAGTAAAAAAAAGGAATTGTTTGTTACATTATATTGAACAATCCCTCCTTCAATAACATATCAAGCGACCTATCCACATATTCTATTAATTTTAGTTAATTTAATTAAATTTAATTTAAGTAAAAAAAAATTTAAAATTCAGAAAAATAAAAACCCACTTGCATTCTAGAATATAAATAATATTTACATTTAGTTTTAATTGTTAAAAAATCTATAAAGGATATTATTTTCTTAAGTGTAGAAGTTTAATGTTTTATTGTATTGCATTGTATTTTCTTTGAGCAGAAGAGAATAATAAATCACTTTTTTTTATTCACCCTGCTGTTACTCTGGGGAAACATCATGTTCAATTCATTACTCCATGAAGAACTACCAATACATTGGTATTTTATTCTTCTGTTCGGAAATAACCACAAAAAGGTGCAAACCACACATTAACAGATTGACGTTGCTAGGCTAAAACAGTGAGATGAAACTGTGAGGGGAAACAGGGATGTACGAGATAGGAGAAGGCTTGTTAGAGGAGGGGAGGAGTCCAGGGTGTGATGCGTTTGACCTGACATTCCTTCCGTGAGCCGCGAGCTCAGAGCTTAGACAGTTTCTCCTCAGGAGGTGCATTCCTCCATAGAGCTAGGCCCGCAGGAGGCCTTCCTCACCCTCAGGCCAAATGGGCACACTGACAGCTCACGGACCCTCATCCCGGCTACTAACAACACCGGAACCCTCCCCTTTCACTTCCCCACCCTTCTCCAAAGAAAGCGCATGGCCATCCGCACAGTGGAAGATCTCAAAGACATTCTCCAAAGAGGCAAAAGCGGCAAAACAAAAGAAGGTTGCTTTTCGGAGAGAATTTGCAACCTAGCAACACCTCTATTGTTCCTTTATGGGTTTTTTTTTCCTTTACCCCCTTTTTTGTAGAACAGAATGTTGTTGAAGTGACAAAAGACATATCTCAGCGTTCTTTCTTACGAGCGATTTCATCTAAGCCACCGGTGCCAAAGGAACAGCGTTAGCCGGAGATGTGGAGAAGCTAAACAAAAGTGTCACTTAAGCCATTTTGATCACACTAGCATTGAAGGAAACGAATGGGAATGTTATTCGAATTGCTCAGTTAGGACGGTGAATATCACAAAGACACATCTGGGTTATAGAGGTTTTATTACTTGATTAGAAGTGATTGATTATTTGATTTTATTTGGCAGTGATTTAAGAATAAACAAGTGAAAAAAATTCAATCGGTTAGTTCTACGAGAAAAATTAAGATTCTAGAAGTAGTTTTAGTTTTCATTATATATAAATAGTTTCTATAGAGAATATAAAAAATTGCAGTAATGAACACAATTATAATTTAAATTTAGCATAAATTAATTTAAGAATAAATAAACCAGGATAAATTAAATTCGAAAACCAGTACTGACATTTTTTTACTTTTATTCTTTTTACTTTACATTATTACATTTTTTATCATCGAGGTAATCACAACTACATCAAAAGATAGGATTTAATTTCTCTCTCTTGATGTATTATTGAGGTTTACCTTTTCCCCTCTCATTTTCCTTGTTGGAATATTAAGTTTTCGCACCCTTACTAAAAACAATAACGCTTTTTGTAACGTTGCCAGTGCGGAACTGTTTGCCTCGTAATCGTGAAATCCAAAAGTTAACGGTTACATCATCTGCAAAGTTTGGTTTGATTGATTTAGTGTATATGATTGCATCTGCATTGCACATTAATGCGAAAATGCGAACTGTGATTAGCCCCCCCCCCCCAAAAAGTCCCAACATCTATGATTTCAAAATGGTCGGCAAGCCCTCACTTTAGCTTGCTATACCCGTTGCGCTGTCATATCATATGCAGGGCTAGCAATTGATACCTTCCAAACTTTTGCTACAAAAAGAGAAAATTTGTAATAAAAGCTGATAATTGCAAAGGTCAATGAAAAGGTGCAATTTAGCTGTCAGGCCAAGTACACTTACCAGCGAAAAAAAAAATCTTTCTCAGCCTTCCGGAGTCCTGTTTTTCTATATTGATGCAATTTAAATGAAACATACGAAAACATTTGTCTTTGACCTTGGCTGCTTATTCTTTAACCCCACTTTAAATCCGAATCTGACATGTCACTCAAGGCGTTAAAAAACATCAGTGCGATTCGGACCCCAGAGGCATCAGGTAAACTCTTTTCACACTTTCAACAAATCCAGCTGGTCATACAAAATACAAAAGATAAGGCAGTGCTAGTGGCTCCCCTGCGTTGCCGGCTGTCTGCTCCCTAATCTGAGGCCATTAAAAGGCCAGCACAATGAAAGACGCGGTTTCAGGGGTCAGTTGACAAACGTCAAGCCGCCGGGCCACATGAAAGGCGAGCAAGCGAATCCCAGGCGACCACCACTATCATCACTAACTGCTGATCTGTCAAAGCTGGGTCAGAGCCCCCCTCCAAGACTCGTCTGGAATGTGGACTATGTGCTTGGCAATTGGAAGCAGCGGGGGGAGGAGAGCGGGGGTCGAGTTGCATGGAAGGCCTCTACCTGCGGAAAAAGTGAAGATCGGTTGCAGGAAACACCTAATGTTGTCTGGACCGGCAGCTAACTCGCTGCCTGACACAGCTGACAAGTGGTACTTCATCTGGAAGCATGCTGTGGTGATCTGATCAGTAGGACATAGACATGATTTTAAATGCATTCTGGTTCACTGGGAAGCAAAATCTAAATAAATCATAATATCTTGTCCATTACTTTTTATATAAATTATTAATATTATTATTTGTGCACTATATTACTGTATTACTACAGTGTTATAAAGCTATTATTACAACAATTATTAGTTCTCTATGCTTGTTACACTACAGCATATTAACAGAGTTGAGGAGTAAGATAAATGTAACAGAATTCCATTCCATTTTTTTTATAATAACTGTAACTATAATCTGTAACCATTGCAATTAAACATGCAAAACATGCAATTAAATTATAGTTTACAGTGATATAACATCAAGACATTGGGACGCATATGGTACAGATTGATCATCGAATTCTTTCCCAAATTGCATTGACTGCTGGGTAATATGATAAATAATTACATTATAATCTTAATTCAAGCATTGAAGAATTTTGACAATCTGACGTTAATCATTATGGAGTGCTACTGTAAGGTTAACTCTGCCCACTTTAAATGATTAACATTTGAAAACATTCAGAATAAATTTAAACAGGTAATCAAATGTAATCAGTCACATTAAATTTGAAATAGGGTAACTTGTAATATGTAGCCTATTACATTTCTAAAGTAACTATCCCAACATCGCTGTTTAACAAAGTCTTAAAACTCCTCCAAGTTTTAAGACTTTAAAGATGTGCTCACTTTTCTCTACAAAAACTAACTTTTCTCTATTATTTGGCCACCCCAAATTATGCTTTTATTATTGCATATTGTCTAGAAGACCAGTGTTTGGGGGTGGGGTCTTCAAACAGGCAAAACCATCATCATAAATTAGTCACAGTGCCTGTCCTGTGCAGAAAGTGCCTGGCTGGCATCTTTTCAAGGAGCAGCTTTGCTCTGTCTGTGCATGCATGCAAATTCATCTTATGCCTCGGATCCTAATCGAAAGTCCAATATAAAAAAAGCCCCATAAATCCTCGACAGAGGTGCATGAATTGGAGCGAGGGTGATTCTGGCCTATAGAAGACCGCTGCTATAGACCAGCAAAATTAATTGTACTCTCACGAGTGCCAATAAATCATCAATCTCCTGTGAGATTGTACTGCATCATGGATGTACAGAAACTGAACGCTAGCTGTAGAGTCTGTCCAGTTTTCCCTTTTGTGAACAAAAAAGGGGGCACTTTACTCATGCTGTGTTTTGTCTGTAAAACATTTCTCCTCTTGACCGTATCTTTTGAGCTGAGCAAATGGGGCAAGAAAAAGCCAGTCGGTGATCTTTAACAAAACTATTTCAAAGTGGCGCTCGAGTGAAATCCACCGCTGTATTGTGACAATAAATCTAGGAGTAATACACTGTGCAGCCTTAACAGTCCGTGGCGTTAACAATCCGTTTAACTGTAAAGGCTGTAGAAAAAACATGGGATATATTTTGTTTTTAAAAAGCCTGGTTTCAATAGCTTTGACAGGGTAGGTGCTGTTGTTTTCACTCAACGTGAGTTCGGTCAGGGTGGTCTAGTAATATAAACAAGCTCGACAGCTTCAGATCACCGTTTTCTTACCTACAAAAATAATTTAGCACGACACGTTCCCATCCCTTTAAAGGCTAAATGTAGTAATTAAGTAATAAAGTTGCTATGGGTTAAATGCATAACAACAATCAATTAGTTTAATATGTAACATTCCTCCCAGCTTTCAAATAGGTTGCTATAATTGTCTCTTGCTAACAGCTGAGCTGAGCTTTCCAGACAAATCAAAGCATTCCCAGAAATCCATGTCACATTTGGGTCTACGTTATCACCAGTCATCCCTTTTAGCCCTCTGTGACCAATCCAGCTAGTATAAGATTATATTCACTTCACCGAATATACTCATTAATTCTCTGAGGTGAATTTCAAAGGTAGCAACACAAGTTGTACACATGCAGCGACTAGAGCAGAGACCATCTGTAGAGGGGCGGAATACATGAATAATACTCCGAGACTCTAAACCTCAAGGCAGTAATTTTATATAGAAGCCATTAGCGTGCGGTGGAAAAAATAGCAATTCTGTTTCCACAGGCCCTCTCCTGCACTGTCCCTTAACCAGCCGATTATCATCAAGACAAAGGGATGTTTGAGAGATTTTGAGGACATAAAAAGTTCTAGTCACTCCCAAGAGAATTCCTCGAATAGGGTTTGGTTCTGTGACCTAGCTCTAGAGTGAATCCTGTTTTGGGATTTAGGAATACTTCACAGCGTAGTATTAGAAAATGGACGCAAGTTGATAAAGTAGGCTAAAAAAACACAAAAACATTTTCACTCACTGAACTTTACCATCATGGTTTACAGCCTTCTGTGTAGACACTATTTAAAATGTATTATAGAGTTTGTGTTTTCCTTAAAGACAAGCACCTTTCCTAAAGAGTTTACCTCCAAGGAGCTGGGAGACTTTGATTAGCTGGATCAGGCGTGTTTAATTAGGATTAAAGCAAAACTCTGCTAGAAGGTGGCCTACAGTTGTGTAACTTTCTTTCTTCAGCACAATGATATTGTATGTTTTTATGAAAATAAGCTTGTGTCAAAAGTTATTAAGTTATAGCACATGAGTTGAACTATTCTTTGTGATATTTATGGTGATTTGGTTTTCTTAAACATAAAAGTTTGCATCCCCTGAGATCCACAGAAATAGACTGGTAAATCTTTTTGTCTCTTCCACCCATTCAGTCACAAAGTTGAAATGAAATCACAAAGAACACAATGCTTCAGACAAATATCTGATGGGAACAGGGAGGGGGGTAAGTCATCAGGGGGAGTTAGCCTCTGAAGTGGGCCATCATGAGGGGCTAATTTGACAGAAATGCAGGGAGGAAGACTGATGACTGCTGAGCATGTGGTTGAAAAACAAAGAGGGAGGGGCTGATGGATGAAGGAGGGGTGGGAGAGGTAAATGGACTGCCCTTGTAGACAACAGCATGGACGAAGTAAAGCCTGAACTGTGTTTGGGTGGTCCTAGAGCCACTGTGGACACCCATGAGAAAATTGTCTTTTTCTGAATTTTTTTTCTATGCTCTACCTCAACAGTACCATGGAAACTAATTAAATTGTTTCTTACTGTATATGTGTGTGTGTGTGTGAGTGTGTGTGTGTGTGTGCGTGCGCGTGCGCGGATGTGTCTATATTTTGTAGAGTTCAATCATTATCATGCATGCCTTACTGGGAAACAAGAGTGTCTGTATTTGGAATAGATGGGCCTTGACAGGGGTGTTATTAATCGAGAACACTGGGCAATGTGTTTGCACTTACACACATTTATTAGCAAGTCAAATGCCAAACTTTGATGTCTCTGTGTCAAAAAAAGGATTGCATATTATGCGAAAGCATGAAAGTTAACACTAATGAGAAGCTCTAACATTCTTCATGTGGTAAAGGGCTTTTTAACACTAGAGTAAATGGTACAATTATAGAAATATTACATATGTATTTAACAAATTCCCATTGGATGAAGAAATTTAGCTTACACCAGTGCATTTTCATTGGTGTCCCAGGTTGGCCAATATTGTTTTCAGATAGCTGTTTTTTTTAATCTGAGCAAGCTGTTTATCAATCTAGGCCAGCTGGTCAAGTTATTATTCAACTGATTTTGCCGAATGACATGCTAAGCGATTGAAAAAATCCCCCCTAAATCCACTGAAACAGACCAGCCTAACCAGTCAACCTGGCTGGGGTAGTGAAGACCTTTTTTTTTAATCAGGGAGAAAGGAAAGCATCAGGTTGTAGTTCACAGACCATATCATCACCAATGTCTCACAGCTCTCCAATTAGTCAAGGATTAACTAGCGGTGAAGATGGACAGGCCTCAATGAAATATCAAGCTGTTCAACAATCCAATATTCCCTCTAAATCCCCCAGAGTGGTGCTTCAGTTTTTTTTATGAATGTCTGTGAACAGCTGGGAAGTTTGGTCCCATCTACAGTAGGGTGTGTGATGGTGAACGGTCAGTCTAACATTCTACAGAGAAGCAGTGGATAAATGGTGTTCATTGTGTGGATGGAGCTCCCTGTCATTCCACAGTCATGCTAATGGCTCTAATCTGACAGTGGGCTCTGGCAGTCGGCTCTTTGCTCCTTGCCTTTTCCTGACGTCCCCCCCTCTCCTCCACCTCCAGCCCCTTCACATTCCTGTCCCCCGTGTCATCCGCAAGGAACGGGCGGTATTACATGCCTGTTTGTTCCCTTTGTCATACAGCCTTCCCAGCTATTAGAGTTTGAGTTAGGAGGGGCGGCGGTTGGGGGGTTAAAGACTGAGAAAAGCGGGTGTTGCAAGGGGGAGGATGGTGGGTTTCTGCCTGAGACCACTAAGCTCAAACGGTGGCCCACATTCACTCTGCCCCTGCTGATCACCATTGTTTCTGATCAGTCAGGAATTTGCTCATGCAAAGCGTTCTTTGACTGAAAAAAAGGAAGACAGTTCAATATGTAAGCTGGGAACTGGCGGTGGAAGTGCAGACCGTTGAGTTTGATCCATTGAAAATGACAGCAGAGATTTTGCTTTGACTCACTCTGGCCTTAGGGTGAAGAACCCGCAGATTTTAGCCACCTAGGTCTGCAGCAGACACCTGCAGATGTGTACAGTGTGGCCGCTGCCTTTAATATGCAAGTAGCCTGAGCAATTGAGCTGAAAATTGGTACGCCAAGACAATCTAAATCCATGTGGGTCGAGCAGGGATGAGAGTGAATCAGCTTAAAATACTAAGGTAATCTACTCTGACAGGCCCAAACGCAATTGGAATTTAACGCCACATGGGTGCTTCAGGAGCCCATGGGTATGCAGGATTGTTTTCATCCGGTTGTGGTCCATCAGTCGGCTAGATAATGGAGAAGGTTGCTAAAATGTATCTTCAGTGAGGTGAGGTGAAGTAATGGCCTCTAATATGCGTCTCAAAAAAAGCCCAATGACACGTTGGTATTTGTAGACAGCTCAGTTCCTGTCTGGCAAATTTAATCCTGGCACAAAGTTGGTCTCAGGATTTAGCACTCAGCGTTTAATTAGTGACTGTTAAAGTTTAAAGTTTAAACCAAGGATTAGAAGTCCTAGTGAGAGGATTAGTCCAAAATACCAGTCTGGGTTTCAGAGAATAGATTTGAGGCTTTAAATGCATGGTAGAGTTTATCTCGATGTGGAAAAACGAAAGCCAGAAAGGTGTCATTTCAGGCAATCAGTTTTGGGAAGGCGGTTCTTACGGATGTCGGCAAATGCATTTATCATGGTTGTATTTGTCAGGCAGATTCCTGACACAAGCATTGCCACAAGCATTGACAGCTTCATTTATCAATCTGTTAGATGAACATTGCTCCCCAAAGGTGGAAGGCCTCGATTTCACCTAGAATTTTAATAGGCCTGACTGCTCCAGGGCTTTTGACCTGTGGGATAAAGATTCTATTACTACAAGGGCAACCCCAGAGTTGTGGTTTACCTAAGAAAAATGGCTTCATCTGAGAAACACTTGCCAGATGAAAAGTAATACAAGGGTTAAAAAAATGGGTGGAAATAGTTCTAATGGGGGCAGCAGGAGCACAGAGTGCTCTCTAATTTCAGTCTAATTTTCTTTGAGTGGAAAATGACAGGTTAAGTTGAATGGTTCCCCTTAATATTTACCGTTTCTCCTGACATTTTCCTCTGCAGTGTTCTTGTGAAAATATCAGGCAGATTAACATTTCTGATGGGTAAGCCAAGAATCCCTGCAGGAATCGCATTGGGGACTTAATTTCTACACCGCAACGACAGCATAAACGATCCCTCTGCTTATAATTAGATATCAGGACTCTGTTGTAACTTTGGAACAGACTCGGGCCAAGTGAAAATTAGTCACAGTTCAACAGATGTCTGTAATTTCTGTAAAAAGGATATGAAGTTAAGTAAAGGTTTTCAAGCCAGCTTCAAACCCAACGTAAACATTCTCTCCCACAAAGGCCCAAAAGTGGAGGACGCTGTGCTTAGTCTACATTCCCAATCGCAAAGAACTCCGGGGTTTGTCCCAAATGACAAATCACACACTTAGCCGGGAGACAGAGGCCATTTGGGAATGTGTTGCTCAGGGTTGCTCTGGGTGCTCCAGACATAAGAAAGAAGGAATTCCATTGATTCACTGGACCATGAATGGACTTCAGAGTGTTTTACCCCCACCACAGCCTCCTTGCACCCAAACTTCCCTTTGAGCTAAACACTCTTTCTTCCATGCACCTCATCCCTTGTCCTTGTTTTTGCAGGAAAATAGCATTTTGTAGGACTGATGAAAAGGAAATGCTTCTAAATAATGGCCCCAAACTGACATAACCACAGAAATGATTGAAAATGTTATGAAAAAATATCAGAGGGGGCTAAAAAAACTATTTGAATGCGAGGGCAAGCAAAGCAGTCACCCAGCAGTGACATTCATAAGCTGAACATAAAATGTGGGGAACATGCTAAAGACATTAAAAAAAAGGATTATGGCATCTTGTATTTGTATTCGATGTTATCCTCAAAAATACAAACATTCTTATCCTGATGAGTCCAAGAGGTTGCCGGCGATCTTAAGGAAGAAAGGATGTTTTAGAAAAGCCCAAATGGTTGGCCAACCATTTCTTGTGTAGCATAGTGTATATTATGTTCGATATTTCACTGGGAATGCTATAGGTTAAGAAAAATAGTAAATCCATTTTAAACTCGAAAGTTCAACCTCTGAAGTCAAACAGATGTATACAAGCACAGTCACTGGCATTTAATGCTTCAACCAACAGCTCATTATCTATATACATGCTCCAACACATTTCACTAAACACACTGCAGGTTGCCTCACCCTGCACAAAGCTCAGGACTGTCTGGATCAGCAAGGCAGCATGTGATTTGGACAAAATATGCAATACTCATTAGGCTCTGGAGTTATGGGCTAGCCAGACCCACTGTCCTCTGTCTCAATTAATGGCAGCGATGTCCGCAATGAGAACAAATCACCTGAGCTCTCCAGACAGTCGGCTTCTCCATCTCCAGAGAGTCGGACAGATTCACTTGCAGACATCTGGTCCATTTA
Organism: Puntigrus tetrazona; assembly: GCF_018831695.1. Taxonomy (NCBI): domain Eukaryota; kingdom Metazoa; phylum Chordata; class Actinopteri; order Cypriniformes; family Cyprinidae; genus Puntigrus; species Puntigrus tetrazona. The sequence goes on from NC_056708.1 coordinate 2,739,831, forward strand.
CAAATTGAAAAATGCAATTTAAGGAACAGGAAAAAAAAAAAAATAAAAAGTAAAACAACATCAAGAAACAATTCTGCACAGACTGAAAATTCTACAGGAATCAAACCGAATTCCTCTTTTGCACTTTTGTGGGTCTGGCCCATAATTTATACAGTTTACCAGAAGCAAGAGAGGAAGACAGTAGGAAAACAATCTATAAGATACGAGCTTATTTTTTTGTGCTAAATATAACTTATTTTATTAAATGTTGCATCGCTGTTTCAATTAGCCCTTCCCCATGTAACAAAGCTTATTTCCAAAGAGCTGCCTTTAATCTGTGAGTAAATAAAAACAGCCTTCACATAAAGCTGGACCATAAAGTTTTAAATTAATCAGGCTCTGGAGAGAAAGCTAAACCATCTGTAACATCATAATTTAAGCTTTATAGATTTTCCTAATATTTGCCAATATGATTTTTGTTCATGTGCATTTTTTGAACTGAACTCACCCACATGTCATTTCAAATCTGAATGAATGTCTTTTTTCCCCTTTATAAACCAAAAGAATATACTTTGAAAGTAATTTGAATCTAAACAAACAAATAAATACATACATAAAACTGGGCCCCAATGGCTTTTATTGTACAGATGAATGAAAGCTACATTTATGAATGTGTATGAATATGTTTATTTATTAATTTATTTCTAATGGAATGTTGCAATAATTATAATAAAAGGTTTTAATCCGACATATTTTTTCTCATTCAGAAAGACATTTGTTTTAAATATTAGTCACAATATGGAAGAAACCCCCAAAAACAACAGTAACTACATTCATAAACAACAAAAATGCTTTTAAAATGTTGGTACGCCTTTACATTATTGATAAAATGGCAAATCCAAACACCGAAACGTTGCACCTCCCAACAAAACTGTTCTTTCTTTTTAAGTACACTCACTACAACTGCTCCAATTTCTAGTTATGTTGCCCTCAGGCTATGTACATTAGTTCATTGATCTTTATTGGTCTTCTGCGGTTCATAAAAGGTCAGACTAACAGAAACAGAGCTGTTTTTACAGTCCTAAGACTCTTGATTCTTGAACTAAACATCAAGAAAAACAGCTTTGGAGAAGTGGAACACCTCAGAAAAGCAATCTATTATTTGCTTATGCACAAGATCACAAAAAGAAAAGAAGGAAAGGCTTGCTTCCGTTCCAGCGTTGTTGTGTCTCTGAACGGATTGGGTCTTGTGGGGGGATTACGTCGCTCCCCATAATGACTGTGTGTAATAATTAATGGGATTAGAAGATTACATAGCGGTTCTTCCAATCTGCGCCCAGGGCCGTACCGCCTGCACTATCTCTGCACTTATCTGATGCCGTGATCTCAGCGCTGCATGCCCATGTGTTACAGCAACGTCTTATTCTGGGCAACAGGCGCCAGTCTTCAGATACAAGGAACTCCGACAGACGGGAAATAAGGGATAAACGATTCAGCAGAAATCACTGCTCCCGTTTGTATAACCTTAACATATTTTTTAGCATGAGGTCTTACTGGAAAAACACATGGAGTCAATGTCAGAGCAGTAATGACACATCAGATGGTAAAAGATCACTGCTACTGGGGCAGATTGTGTTTTATTAATGCAGCAGCTAATCAGCTGCTCAGACAGCATCGATTTTCAATATGATACAAGGAATTTCAAATATCTTGGACAGATGCAATAAGGGAAGCTTACAATAACTAGCAGCTAGGACACGTTCAAGAAGAGGGCATCATCTGGAAACCCATTCTGTACTATTTTGATTGGATGTTAAGAGTTTAATATGAGTTAAGCTCTATGGCCAGTACTTGTGGCGTGAAGTCAATTAGCAGAGATAATTGAAGCACTTGACCCTTTAATTTAAAATGTGAATTATTTGAGCTGTGAACTTCTGAAATGTCTAAACTGTCAGTTTTAGCAGCCTGATGAAGCTATTCATCAGTGACGGTATTTCTGTTATTATTATTAAAAATGTGCTTTCTGGCATTCTTGCATAAATCATCTGAACGTTACTGAGATTACTGGTTTATACGGTCATAACAAAAGTCTTTGTGTGTTGTGTGTTACACGATCGAACGTATTTATTTACGAAAAGAATACCATTATTCAAGTATGCATTCAACCCATGATAGAACTATCTAACAAAAATAAGTTTCAATACAGATATTTATAACTGTTTCTTTAGCAGGAAATGAAGAATGATTTATGAAGGATCGTGTGACAACAAAGAACTGAAGAGTAACAATTCATAGCAATAAATACATTTTATCTTTAAAATAACGATACTCTTTTTTTACTCCATCTTGATGAGAATTAGAGACTTCTTTCATAAACTTTAGAAATCGTACATACCCCAATGATGGTAGTGTATACCGCAAACACAAAAAAAATGGCATTGTGCATCGTGCTGATGGTTAAAGGTCTAGCAAATGCATAAAATAACTCAGAATTTCCCATAGCTTGGGATACTGAAAGAAACACTTCTGCTATTACTGATGGTTTTTAATTAATGCAGAGAGCTCTCAAATGTAAACCCCAGAGAATATGTTAAAAAGAAGTCAAGGACGAAAAAAAAAAACAGCCATGAAAAGCCAGTTTGTCGAAGTGTTATGCGCTAGCTTGCTAATAGACAGAGAAAGGGAGGAAAAAGTCTGTCTGAAAGCACTAAATGTAGCAGGACATCTCTTAAATGAATGAGGCACAAAGGGGATTACCTCACCACATTTCTTCTGTTACTTTTCCACACACATAAAAGCAAGCTCCTCAATGTGTGTTACTATTCTAATTTTGGCCAGGGAATGGAGGGAGGGTGAAGGAGGAATCAAAAGACGCCGCTCTGGTTTGTGGATAGCGATGGAATGTGACAATGCTAATTATTGCGTGCAAAGCTACACAAACCACAACTCCACCTGATAATGGAACACTTTTTCTTTTCGCTGTCTTCAGTGTGAAAAAAAGTCCCACATTCCTTCACTGGATACTTTTTCCTTTGTTTGTAAAGCAAAAGTAATGTCAAACCTACAAGAATAGGTTTCGTCATAATGGCAAGTTAGATAGATAGATAGATAGATAGATAGATAGATAGATAGATAGATAGATAGATAGATAGATAGATAGATAATTAAACTACTGGAAAACCAAACAGATATAAACAAACCAAGCATTCTGAGAAAATGTAGCCAATCTGTGGCAAAATTATATTTTTAAGTTAAACATTAATCATCATTTTAGCTTGCTTTTACAATCATTTGAGCACTTTTATCATGATTTCAGGACCCGTACCATTGTATCCGAGCAAGTTAACTACATTAAAAGTTTACACCATACATATGGAGATGTATATGTGATGCAATCATTGTAATGTATTAGTCGGCAAATCATGTGCTAAGAGCACGACAATAAGTTTTGTTAACCTAGAATCTGCCCCATAATCACGATCTGTGTGAACAACATTTAAGAATAACAATGCTTGGTGTTTTAATGTCACTAGTGGCCCTTTTAGAGAAAAATGGCACTGAACTGCATGCGTAGGTACATTTTTGTAGTATGTTGATTGTTTTTCCAGTTAGAATGGGTTTGAAATGAAGTAAAAGAAACAGCAAGAGAAAGGACGACCAAAATAATCCTCTGAAAGAAACAAAAGTTTTTTGAAGGCTTCACAGTTGGAATGTACAGAAAGATACAGTGAGAAGGCTGAAAGAGCCACATCAATGGCGCCATATATTCAAAGAGCAGCGAACAGAAAGAAAAGGAGGTACAAGAGCAGAGGGAGATGATCACCAACATGTTGGAGAACCTCTGAAGAAGCGTCCTGATCTGTTGGGATGAAGTCATGAATGCTGTCCTGCAGAGCCGGATTTATTCACTCGCTGCTCTTCCATGCTGTGGCTCCTCTGGTTGTTCTTCTTTTTGTTTGACACTAAAAGACAGCCCCTGACTGAAGTCTTTCAGCACACATCACCATGCCTTTGTGAAGCTTAATCAAAGGACATGAATGTGCGCTACAGCCAGCAATCGCTATGATTTGTCCAAGCATTGGGTCTGAAAGGACAGGTTTTGCTATATAGTTGGCTACAATGACCACAACCGTTTTTGTAAAGGAGATCGACTCTGAGCTTCAGAGAGAGCAAGAGAGAAAGAGAAAGAGAGAGAGAGAAATTATGTACAATTAATTATATAATTCACCAAAAAACGAAATGATGAAGTCTTCGGGTAAAGTAGTGTTTAAAAGAAATAAGTTGATACAGTATATGTTTACACAGCGTTTTAAATCATAGAACCTTTTTGTCTTGGTGTAGCCAATCAGCTTAGACTTATGTAGTTCTTGGAACTATTTTAGTTCCTATTTTAGTTCCTCTGAAATAGGAGCTAATTTAGTGAGTTCCTGAAACTAAAATGTTCTAGTTCCTGTGGTGCAAACAAACCAAAACGTGGATAGCACCGCAGTTAGTTTGAGTGCAAAAAAAAGTTCCTGCGGTGCGAAAG
>NC_056708.1:2744437-2760348 GCF_018831695.1 Puntigrus tetrazona
AATAAATAAATAAAAAGTATATTTCAGAAAAACAAACAAATTTTTGAGCCTTGTTAATAAATACGTCTTTCTACAGTACCACTAGTACAGTCTCATTTTAGTATTTGACTTCTGCCTGATTTACAATTGACTTATTTAGAGATAAATTTTTTTTTGTTGGAGGGTCACTCAGAAGCTCTACCGAACATGCGCACATCTGGACGTCTACCATCTCCTCTCCCATCGTGTTGTGTGTCCTCATAAAAAAGATCTAGCACGACAAATTAATCCAGTTGACAAATAGATAAGACATAAAACTTGCACCCCAGTGACTCCCACACAGATAGACGCAGCTGTTTGCTGGAGAAGACAAGGCTTGGGATCCAGGGCCGGAGGAGCAGTCGGGGTCAAACAATGACGTTTGTTGTTAATAATTACACTCTTCAAATACACAGAGGAGACATCCAAACAAGAGGTCACCGGCCTCGAAGAGATGACCGGGTAGCAAGTGGCGGAAACGAGTGCAGTGATTGTTTAGAAAAAATAAGTGTCGGGGTAAACATTGCACAGGGTTATTCCGAGTTCTGGGAAGGATGTAGTGACTATAAAGAAGAGGAAAGCAGGATAAACAGACGCTACTTACGTCCAACGCGGAGATTGATCTGGTCGCGGCGCTGGCCGTCGGGGTTCTGGAAGCAGCTGTAGAGGCCGTTGCTACTCATGTTTACTTCCATCAGGATGAGCCGCGGCCCTTCTTCCCGCCTACGGGCCTTCACGTCGGTACCGTTCACCTTCCATGTTACAGAGGCGTCGTTGTCCAGCGAACCGCACTGCATAGTGACATCACTTCCTATTCTTTCATACTGAATCCTGGCACCTGAGGAAACATAACAGATGGTCGAATTCAGTTACAACACTTTAGATACTTAATTGAGTTCAGAAAAATTTTGCTACTTTTGAGGCGCGGTAAAAAAACAATACAATAATTAGTCTGTCTTTCCTAAAGTATAAAATAAGACATCCTTGTAAAGGACAGAAAAGAGTTTTATTGTGTAACCAAATCACTCGTACGATTTTGTACAATTTGTCTAAAACCCCAGTGATGGGTAGGTTTAAAGAGGGGGTTTGGGTGCAGGTCATTCGTACGAATTCTTATGAATTGGCAACTCGAAAAATACGCACAAATTGTCGTGAGATCAGGCTGGTGTTTATAACACACATGCATATAGTATATAAACAAAAATTTATTTTGGATGCGGCTAACAGCGATTGATCGTTTGACGCCACTACTGTTAATTGTAAATGCGAGTGAGCCATGCACGGTTGAGCCATGCGACAAATGTTGAAGACTAATACAGATTGAATTTCTGTTCAGTTTTCTATTTATTTTTTTTAATTTTGCCATATAAACATGCTCGTCTTTGACCTTTGTGTATTGCACATAAGATGCGGTGCTCAGGACAATGTCTCAAACTATTTTTTTGGCCCCTAACGCTGATTCATCTTTATATCATCACTACTCCCACTCCTACAAAACCCAGGGCTCAAAGATAATCCAGTGTTTCCCACTGGTATTTAGGACATTTTCGATGGTGTTCATGTGGGCTCGTCTCAAACACCATCATTTCTTCATGACATGGAGGCAGCGTGTGACAGAATCTGAGGACAACGACGTACTCTTAAAAGCTTTTTTCTGTCTCAGATTTTATGATAAAAACAAATCTATAAATGAACTTTCTATGAATATCAAGTCAAATATCGAATACAATTGGCTTTCTGTGATGAGAAAATAGCAGGGCTGTTTATTTTTTCTACTTACAATCAGTTCAGTCATTACCGTTTTTCACGGGAAAAAGGAAGACGTGGTTGTTTTCTTACAGAATCTTTTTTACACCCCGAAGCGTGTTGTTATGGGCTTTGACATCAAACGAAAATATATTTCTTCATGTCGCAACTAAGAGCAATGCCCTATAGATGTCCGCTGTCATGCGACAGCTGCAACAATGAAAGAAACATAAGAAAAAAGTAGGTTCGGAATGCGCAAACAGGCAAACAAACAAAACTCGGAGAACACATCAATGCTCTTCTTTGACTTTCATTACCCCGTCGTGACTCCCACAACGCACAGAGGTCGGAAAAAGCAATTTCTCTTTCTTCCACTGACCTGACTAACTACCCCTGTAGCTTAATCCACACGCTCTGGGCCAACCAAATCCATGAATTTTACATTTACTCCGATGTCAAAGCTTGTGATACCGTAGTGTTGAGCAGAATAGAAAGCGAAAGGCTGTTCAAAAGAGGAGGATGGCGACCCAATGCCCATTAGGACCAGTTCAGTTCAGATAACATGACACGCAGTTAAAAATTTTGCTGCAAATTTTCTTCTTAGCAAAGCATACTATTTTTCCAGTAACAAGCTATAATAAGTTTACAAGCAATGACAAAACTGTAAAAAATGGTATTAATGTTAAAATGGTGTTAAAATAAAGCAAAACTTCCTCTATCTTCAATTTGATTTGAAAAATGTACGCCTCTGAATCCAAACAGGACATTTTTATCATGCGATGTATCATTTCAAAACGACAGAATGGGAATAGAATATTTTTGAACAAGTTCTGCGTTTCGTTTTAGCTCAAAGAAAAATCTCAGGTCACCTTGCGCTGGGAACTAACTTGAATGTCTGTTGATTTCATCATCCTGATTATCATTCTATAGATTCCTTTTCTACTTTATAAATTAAGAGTAATTATATTCTCTTTGCTTTAAACTAACATGTAGTGCACTGCATGCAATGGTACTGTTTTGTATTCAACACAACTTCCCCTACACACTATCGTTTCTTTGAACCAATTTAATTGTGTCCATTGACCAAACATAATTATCATTCTCAAACACATGTTTGATATCAAAAAAGAATAATTGCAAGGAGGTTAAACACCTGAATTCAGGCTGAACTTCTCAAAAGCCCATTTTATAGCTCTATTTTTTTTTTTTTTCCAGAAAACCTCTGAAGACAGTTCTTTGTGGGGAATCTCAGTTGTGTAAGGCTGTGAAATATCTCCTCTCCAAATATCTTTAGCACGGGAGTCATTGCTTTGCCCTCTGCCTTGTTCCCTTTGAGGATTCTCATTAAGGGCTTGTCTCTCACTTGTCGGCCCACTTTTGCCAGACCGTGTTGTTACGGAGCATCAAATAAATCCATTTCTTGTTTTCTGCCTGCTTATCTGTCGAGGCGGTGGGCAGGCGGTGATAGGGTGTATAAACGGTGGCACATTGGCACAACACTACAAAGCAGAGGAACAATTGCTTATATCTGCTACCTTTCGATAGCTCAGAATACCTAATTCCCATTATGTAATTAACAGGCGCTTCTTTTAGGGCCAGATCAGATTTTAGGTTTGCTTTCTTTCCAAGTGTTACCACATGGTGGCATAGCTAATACTCCACAACTCAATATTATCTTTAGGACAGGAAATTAGGGCATCAGGTTTGATTCTGCAAGCCAAAAACCTTACAACGCATGCAAATGTGCTATGAACGTGGGATGAGTAGAGTTTCAAGGGCAATGAGTTTGAAGGTCCCATTAGGAATAGGATGGAAGGGGAATATGGTTGGAGTTTAAAGAAGTAGTCAAACTGACACTTGATAATGTAGATGTAAACTGGCCGCAGAGGTTAGCGGAGGCGTCATGTAGAGATGAGAGGAGAGGGACTTTACACCCACATGGAAGTGCTAAAGGTTTATGAGCAGGACATATGCAGTGTTGCTTGCGGAGGGAATTCTAGACCGGCCAACAGAGGACCGGATGGACTAGATCTAGCAGTCCTGGCTAGATGAGGAACAGCTGTCCTTCTGAAACATTCGGCAAACGCACAAAGCAGTTAATTGGCTGCGCAAACAGAAGCTGTGAGTGTCCTTTGTTTTCAAACTTGTAGAGAAAAGGCCGTAGAGTACATGACAGTAGAGTACATATTTAACTGTGAGTGAGAGCATGGGCACAGCCTCTGCTGTGTTGCCAGATGCTGCTATTATGAGCGTTTTTGGGCTCGTCTTTTTCACATAACTTTGGAAAGTTTATAAAGTGAAAAGTTGCAATTCGGGGTTACCGGTATTGACGAATTAATTGCAATTATTCATTTATTTTTTTGTTTGTTTTTTTTCTTTGTTTTCATAGCAATATCTGGCAACACTGTTAAACTAAAAAAACAAAACAAAGCCTGCCTACTGGTTGTTACTAACTGGCTTACTAGCACAGTCATTAGCATGAAAAAATCTATGATATATCATTCAGCAGAGTAGTCACATTTTTGCAGTCATACAAAATAATTCTTGGAAAACATTTATCACATTTTACATATCTGTCTCTTTTAAAGTGTTTAGTTTATATAACAAGTTGTATTGGTAGGGGTTATTTTAACACAATTTTTAACCCCAACCCAGATCTCCTTAATTGTCAAACCCTGGTTAATGCGATGAATGAATGAAATTTTTCAAAAAGTGCTTTGTGAAAATACATGTTTCATGCCAGGCATTGCCTGCTGGGAAACCTATGGTAGCAATATTGTCATGTTTGGGATACTGGCATGCTGCTGTCCCAAGAGAATTCTTAACTTACTTAACCAGCAAAACTTCACCAGCCAGCTTTACCAGCTCCAAACCTGCTTAAACTGGCATCACCACCAATATTCATTAGTAAAGGCTTTTCAGTGACTGATTCTTAAAACGTGGTTCCCCCAACTATGAATATTTGGTTCCTTCTTAGATTTTGCAGCTTTAGCATGCTCTCAGAGCTGCCAGAGTTTAGAAGGACTCATTGCACAGTAGCCATGCCTCCAGGCTGCGGGTGGGCCGGGCAGAACTGTGGCATATGGAAGTTTTCCATCCCTGGCTGATATTGTATTGTAACACAGTGGGATTTTCACACAAACAAAGGTCATGAAATGCTACATAGTCTGGAAAGGTCAATAGGATTAGAAAGCATCAGACTGATACTACATAGATCAGACAGCTTCATCATCGGGCTCCTGGGCTTAGTTGCTCTACATTGGGAATGTGGGTTTGGCTACTTGGTTTATTTTTTTTTTTTTACACTTGTTGGGGGGATGCTTGCTTACTCGTAGCCACTGGCGTTGTTCCTCATTCTCTCTCCTCCCAGACCTCCCATGATGTACCACATGCTTCAAAGACTCTAGCTGAAGACCGACACTCTTTCTACAAGTTTTGATTTAGCTTGTGACCTAAGAAAAACCCCAATGGGTGTATGCTTAGCATACTAACTAAAATTAATTACTATCTAATTTATATTTAGACATGGATTGCTCAAACCATGTTCAAAGCCAGTGTTCGATCCTTGCCCACAATTTGGAGAATTATTGCTGGAGCCATGTTTAATATCATCGTAAAATTGCTGCTGTACGCCCACCGGTTGATTTTCATACCAAGATCATAAAATGATCTTTGACGGTTGGTTTTTTTTTTTTTTAAACAGCCCACAAAGACTATTATTATGAAAGCATACAGGAATGCTAATATGCATCAATACAATAAAAAACTATAGGAATTATCCATAATCAGTGCTGGGAATGGTACTTGGAGAATTTAATAAGTTGCAGATTACAAGTTTCCATATTTCAAATGTAACTGATAGTGTAACTATTTCAAATACTTTATTAAAGTAATGTATCTGGTTACATTTGGTTGCTTTTTGAATGCTTTTTTTATTTTGTGTTTAGAGCATTTAAGGAGAATTCCTAAAACCTGCAGAGCAGCCTATGCCGGCTGTGCACAGAAACTATAATGTGAGGCAATTCCAACTCTGCAAAGACAGTCTGGTGCTTCTGACTCAACCTGTAAGGTACATTTTCTTATTAAAAGAATCTGATATTATTCAAATGCAATTTTGAACAGTGTAGTGTAGTTGTTCTTGTATGCCATTTCTCCGATCATAAATGCAGACATAGTCATGTTTACGTGGCACAATGTATTTCCCCATCCCTCCTTCCTGAGCATTGGTCACAATCTTTCTGCTTAGTGTCCAACAGTGTCCTTCAACTGCTGTAAAATCATAAAATCTCTTCCAGGGATTCAGTTTCGTACAGCTCTGATTTATTTGTAACATTTACATAATATCTCTTTATATAACATTTATATAATAACTTTAATAGGCAGAAGGAAAACTGAGTAGGATATAATGATGTGGGCAAAGTACTGCCCTATGCAGGTGTGTGTTTACAGAAAAATGATTCATACCATTAAAATAGCCATATTACCAGATTCCTATGATTTCTTTTCAAATAATGGCTTATTATTTTCCCAATTCATTGCACAATGGAACTTTTGATAAAAACTCAGTCTCACTTTGTTTCCCCAGACACACAAGGAGCCTGCCAGAGGAGATGAAACAGGATGTACAACTCAACAGCCCCTTGTGATGGAGAGCAGCATGAGGCAACGCTCCAATGCAAATCGACACCAGAGGAGATTAAAGCACCCCATCCCACTCCCACCCAAAGCCCTAATACACAAAGGCAACCCTGATTGAACTGGATCCTAATCTCAGAAATGCACTCCACAGCAATAGCACCCCCTCTCTTCATTTGCTAATACACAGTAACATACATCCTTGGCATTCCACATGTGGAGCTGCTGCTGACAGGCTGTGAGTAGATATATGGAGTTGGGCTCGCTGTGCTTGTGTCATTGATTGGGTGCAACTTCGAGAATCCCGTAAGTATTGTAATATGGCCTATCAAGTGGGTAGGTTGTGTTCCTCAGGATCTCAGCTATAGTGTTAGAACATGGCTCTGGCAGCATCATACTATTCCAGCAACTGGTCCATACAGAATGTTCCCATGGTGGTGGTGATGCTATGCTGTGATTACCACGATTGCGAAGTATGCAGGGCTCTGGTTTAGTCTTTCACCGTGTCCCAACCAACCGGGTGTTTCCAGCATCAGGTATTTATGCTTTTATGCAAAAGCCAATTAGAACATACTTAATGTTTAATGTTGTGTTTCATTCAGAGTTGGATGTGGGATATCTCTCCTCACCTACGTCCAATCATAGAGGCATTCCAGTGACTGATGGCGGTGCCAGTGTTTCGAAAAATGACGCACAAGGAAACAAACTATTACTAAGTTTTACATTTTCCAGTACACAACCAGAATTCGTTCTACATTTGGTGTGTGTTGTATGGCTAAACAACCTTAGGAATATATTTGGCTTGCTAAAAAGTTTATGATGTATGATATGAAAAATTGATGCTTTAGTTACCTGATACAGCTTACAATGTGTTGGAAGTTTACCAGCAACCACACTCAAACAAAGAGTTTTACAAACTGTAAAAAAACATTTTCAAAGAAAAAAATATTGCTTTGATTTGCTTTGTCTTTCCTGGACTAAAACAAACACTAGAGGTAGTAAAACTCTGACAACTTTAATTCCTTTTTACACAAAAGTATGATTTACATGTATATTTTTGATTAACAATTAATTACAGAATGCTATGTTATGAGTTTATCCTACATGTTTTTGAAAACTGATAAAAGCTCCAGTCGAACACCGTGAAACTACGGGTCAACAAAACATCTCAAAACTGCATAAGTAAGTTCAAATAGTATGGCTGCATCAGCAAATATGTTAGGTACTTTTACATTTGTTAGGTTTGGGTTTGGTGTAGAGGATATTTCCGACACAACAGAGCATTAGTTTTTAGCGACACTCTGTACACTCTGAACGCTCCAATGTATACCTGTACCAACATAATAGAAATGTGCCACAGTCATGTATTAAAATGTGTTGTAAAGCCACTCTCTGCACATTTCAGTTTGAAATTGACGCAAAACATGCAGTAAGGTATATATATATATATAAATATATATAGCGTCACAAATTTCCATTTATCACGGTTTGCCAAAGAGGCTTTAAATCAGATGGCAAATTCTGTTTGTTGCAGACATAGCTTGAAAAATGTGATTAATTTCGTGTCTCTTCATTAAGTTGCTTTGTGTCAGGGAACTCCAACATAACGTTCACAAAGATCATGACTTGGCCTTTTGGAGAAAGAAGGGAAAACATTACATTAAACACTGCAGTGTAACTAAGATTTCAAGGGCATGGGGTTTCCTGCAAGCCAAAAAGTATTCCATCCAACTCAATAAGCACAGTGTACAGTTAGTTTACAATCTGTTTCCAAAGCAGGTTTCATTCATTTTTGAAGGATGACCATGGGCCAAGATATTCCAGAGTGCAATGCTCACTGGTAACAAGCCAGATCAAAAAGCATTAAAAAATCAACTGACAGTGTTCTGTAGTCTTCAGGTAAGTCATTGAGGCTTCCTTGCAGTGCCACAGGCATGTTATGAAGTCCTCTAGCTTATAAATATTTGTATACTTAGACTAACAACTGAAAAAAAATAAAGTGTGGCAGAAATAAACTGATTGTAAAATCAAGTATCAAGAGCTGTTTGCTGCCTGGTGACTCAATTAGTTTCTAATTCATTCCTAGTTTGAAGTAGATGGCATGAACCTGTTGCATTGGCCCCAGGCCCCTTGGAGAAAACATGCCGTTATACCCAGATTACTTGCACATTTATTCCGCCGCTCTACCTCAGCTCTGCTTTGAATGAGGGAATTGCGTGGCCTTGCTGGTGGAATGTAAACATCCCATGGCAGGCCTGTGTCTGTGGCCCCCTGTCCTCATCAGAAGGAGGAATGGAAATCTGCCTCCCTCTCTTCCTACATCTCCACCGGCACACATGTCCTCCAGCACTGATCACAGATGAGCCATGCAAAATGAAGAGCAAACATACCTGGATGTCATTACAAAGCACTCCCATCGTTTACAGGAAGTACACTGAGGCCTAAAACCAACAATCGCTCCTGCCTTGTTCCCATTCCCCTCGCAGGGTGGCAGCAGGAGGGAACGAGCTCCGGTGGGGGTCAGAAAGAATCCTGCCGTTCATTTTTTACGTCTGTTTTGACAGCCACTCAGAGCACCAACAACGCTTGGCGTAATTTGTCTCCATTTACTCAGCCGTTGTTATCGTTTCCCCCAATCAATCCCGATGCAAAGGGTCTTTTGAGATGCTGATGTGTTTATGTCGAAAGGCGAAATTCTTGTGACTGGAATTTGATGATTGGTGCAAAGTACGTACTCCGATTTGAAAATGTTGCTATGCTGAAGGGAACGCAAAACATTTCTGAGAGAAAACCAGTGTCTGAGCCAGAGTAGCACTTTTAGATCATTCATCGTGTCAGGCCTAGACATGTCCCCAAAAGACAGATAAATCATTCTTCTGATGAGAAAAATCACTTTGACCAGGGTTTACGAGATCTCTCTGGACCAGAGGATGAAATGGCCTCTGGTGAACGGCAATCAAGAATATTCCTACATATTCCCTGTAAAATAAAGAACAACATGGGACCGAACTAAACATAGTCCCTAGTTTGTGTTAACAGCTACTACACTGGAAAATTGTAAGGATAACCTGTATAATTAGGGTCAGATGCATTCCTTTAGAATGTCATAGACCACATAAAAATGGCTTATTTAAAAACATAGCAGCATTGTTCCAAGCAGGCTGTATGAAATCAAATGGTAATTGTCTTGAATTTTTGTTAAGAGGTGTGAATTTGTAACAAAAGCACTGCTTTGATGATGTAGAAGTTTGAATGGAGACCCAACTCCTCTTTCACAGCATGTCTACACTGCAAATGCAGCAATATTGGGTGTTTGAAGCATAAAGAGCAAGATTGATTATAATTAAATATCTAGTTTTGCTCACGCACAGCATACCAATAATTATTAGATCATTTTCATGCTAACAAATAGCACACTTAAATTTGCATCTTCAGATTCTTGCAAAAAAATTCTTTTTACACTTGACCTCATTAATCAATTGTCAAATCAAAACTGCTGTCCAATTTCTTTGACTTGATTTTGGTTTTGGCAATCTTGCATTAGCTGTTGTATTCTCACATCTGAGGGCGTCTATTGATTGTGAGTTTATAATTCATCTCTGATGCAAAGCCACCTTGATCAAAACCTTATACCTTCATCACGGTATCTCTACTACGGGTTCTCTCTCTAGAGAGAGCAGTTGAGGTAACAGTGCTTGCGGATTGACAGCAGACAGAAAACTGCAGCTGTTTGCTACGGGACGCTCTCGTTTACGAAGGGTACACGTTCTGGCAGGCCAACAGGCTCTTCTCTGACAAGCCTGCTTTGTATTCCACACTATTACTCCCCATGAGAAAACCTTTCATAACACCGTCTTATGCTTCATGCTTATCTGTCCTACCTCCTTTCCCATCATCTTTTCCTCAGTTGTATCCATTCTTTCTCTTAACAGCCCTCCCTAAACTCACACCCTGGGTTGGAGCCTCTCACTGCAGGGCAACCAAAAGCTGCCGTGACTTCATCCAAATTCTCTTGTTACCTCAGGGTAATCCCAGCGTGATTGCCTCGCTTAGTGGCCCTTCTTGCTCCCACAGGTGGCACGCTACTCACCAGACACTGCCACTCGCGAGGAAAACAACGTGCGAGTCTTGTTTGGATAACACTCTAAGATAATCTGTCCGGAAAGGGAGGGTCTGTTCGTGAGTGTCACTGAAATAACAGGTCCGTTTGAAGAAAAGAACATTTGGGTGGTTCCTCCAGCTACTAGGGACATAACACTAGTAAATGTTTTCAGTGGTGGAAGGTCCTTTTAGAGCAGGGGTGTCATGTCGCTTTCAAATAAGCCTAAAGGACTTAATTAGATGCATCAGGTGCATTTAAAAATATGGGTTGAATGTAAACTCTGCAGGGCTGTTGAATGTGTGATAGATTGTGCTGACCTTCCAGTGGTGTTAGATGTTACCTTGCATGATCTTGTCCAATCACGTCACCAGTAACACATGACTAGTTTCCTTGTGTTTTGAGTTCTTCATGTTTCTGCTCTGATCGCTTTGAGTTATTTGGATATCTTGGACTTGAAGGACCATAATGCAGGACCACTTGCAGAGTTTACCGATCCAACTTGTCCTAACACACTTGCTTGGAAGTTTTTTAGTAATATTAAGAAGTATTGTATGGTACAACTTTATTAACAAAAAAAAAATACTGGCTGGTTCTTTGGGGTTGGACGTAATTCTACAGGACAGTGGACCTGCAGTAATTTAGTCCAAACTGACAAAAAATGTGGTGATAAGCTTTTTCCCCATGACTAAAATGAGACAATGACAAGACGACACTAAGGTCAATAAATGATAACTATGATTATATCTGCATACAATATCATTGACGATGAAACATGAGAATCCAAATGTCTTTGAGGCAAAATATTATTATGCCTCTGCTATGCAAGCTTTCACAAAGACAAAAGTACAAATCACAGAAAACAAGGAGCAAAGTATTTATTAGAATAGTAGTGTTCTCTCACACTACAGTTTACACAAGTTTTCTATTACTGCATGACACAAGCCTTGCTGCTCTATTTCCGATTTGCTTTTGCCAAGCCTTCAATAAGCAAACATCGTTCCGTTTCTCATTAAGCAAACTTAGCATTGCAATGCGGGGTTAACAACACAGATGCGCTGCTACAACGCTTTCAAATTACTGGTGTGAAATGTGTCTTTACCCGGGGTTAAAAGCGGTGTTTAAAAACGACGATAACCCAGCGTTAAGCATAGTTTGAAAAGCCCCTTTTAAAAGGATACATTTTCTGCCCAGCGTTTTGCTTTATTCGTGTTTTTTTTTTTTAATCTGGCAACCATGCTCACATGCTTTATTGCAGAAATGTCACTGATCGATTTAACATGCCAAAAATGACAAAAATGCTCAGACATTTAGTTGACTAATACCTGTCTAAGCAAAAAACGAAAAACAAATTTGAATAAAAATACAATAAAATAAATTTGACTCGACTAAAACTAATTAAAAAGACTAAGACTAAGGCTATGGCTAAATAAAACAATTACAGAAATAGCACAGTAAATGCTAAACAGGGATGAACACGCAATAACTCACATTTTTTTATAACATGCACCAGGGGCAACAGAAACTTACGGAGAGATACGTCCTTCACATTTTCAGAAATGTCTAAGTTGACTTCTTAAGTTTTTAAGTTTCATTTTCTTTTAAGGGCCACCAGACAGCTGCTAAACCACACAGGAAATTAAAGCTTATTGCAAGCATTAGTTTTTTGAAACAACCATTCCACTCCAATGTTTGCTTCTTCGTGCAAAACCCGAGCACGCTCACTCACACACACACTGAAGCTCGGAATCTAAGAGGGCCATCTATCAGCAGATTTACCACCACTGCCACACATGCAAACAGAGACATTAGATCATGTACAGTAATTGCACTAATATTATGACTGCATATACAGTCGTGGCATTTATGGTGATATTAAAACATAATTATCTTTGTACAATTTATCTCAAAGTGTATTTTATTTCCATACTAAATTGCAGCTCAAGGAGCGGAGGCACGGTATGACGGCACGTTTAAACAACACGGTTGTTTTTTTTAATGCACGGTACATCTCCTGATGAGCATAATTCAAGTAACATTCATTAATTGTGATGACATTCATAAATACAACATAAAAGATATTAATATGCACTTGACATGGAACGCGACCTTCAAAAGCTCATTTGGAAGCTGCTAATTGTGTATACTTAGCAAAAGCCGTATCATCTGTCAGCCTGGAGGACAGCTATCGACCTCTAAAGTTGTGCTTTTTTACTGCAGCGTGCATTGTAGAACACGTTTTGCATTGGTATCATAGCACTAAAAAAAGCTATTAGGTGTATATTGGCAACTCTTGAGTTGCAAGAATGGCGAGAGCCGATAACAAAGGCTAATACTAACAACCGTGAATTTCCTGACCCGATTGCTCCAACACACACCTCTCCGAGAGTGCATGCAGATGGAGGCGTGAAGATTAATGCCCAGACTTTGCCGTTTGACATATGTGGGCTCTTTGTTACTTTGCGTACGCCAATACAAGCTTTCAAGCTAGGCCTCACACAAACACAATGCTAGCTTCACTTTGATGAATTAGCACGACTAGATGGAAATGAAAAACAAACGTTGAGGTAAGGGGACTGCTCTTTAGTCTCCTTAGAGGAGAACGCACCTATAACTGCAAGTGGTGAGAAAAAGTGAGTTACAAAGACGGTGAGGGTGCATTGTACAACTATCAACACAGCATCTGATGAGCTACTATGGGTTTCTTTGCTTGTGGGTTTAGTGAATGGGGCACGATACATCAAATGGAGTCTGAAACAGATGGCATGCATACTTTTGCAGTCATCATTTGGAGCAATGGGTTCAATTGGAATGCCTTAGTGACTGGTATAGGGGCAGCTAATGCCAAACAAGCAGATGCACTCTGTCGAATCGAGAAAGAATATTTGTCTGTAAAAAAAAAATAAAAAAACACAATTTGTAAAAACTCAAAACCTTGAGAACACCAACTCGCCAGTAAGTACACAAACAAATAAAAAAATAAATGGTGAAATGTTTGCAGGCTTGCCCTGCTGTTTTAGAACCACATGAAAGCTTAAAAGTAATGACTCTAAAAATAAATACTGACTAAAAGTTGAAATATATCACTTTAAATATGTATATTTGCAAATTGTAATTATTATTTTTCAAAAATGTTTTAAAAAATATTTTTCAGGATTTAGTTTTTTTTTTTTTTTTACAAATATTACAACTTTAGGCTCATTTGTAGTACTGGAATTAAAAAGCATATAGATAATATGGATTTTGTTTTCACTAAAATTTCTGCTATTTATACTACCAATCATCTGCACCTTAGTATTCGAATTAAAATTATAATTAACACTCAATTGCATGCTGTCTTATAATGCACTACACAGTACAAAACAACATGCAATTGAGTGTAAATTATCATTTCAGTTCAAATGATTAATTATATGCCACTCTTTTGAAGCAATACAAGCCCTCCGTACACCTGGCCTAACCCTCCCCTGTACTTTTCAACTTTTTGATTGTTTCCTTTATTTTTATTGAAAACAAACCCCTTTCTGATGTGATATGTGATATGAAAAGGGAGAAAAAAAAAGTTTCGCAAAAGGCAAATAGGAGCCTGGGTTGATTGCGTCAAAAAAAACAAATGGCATGCATTTTATCATCATCGCCACTGGATCTGTCGTCTTTTGTAATGTTGACTATCAGTGTTGGGGATAGTTACTTTCGAAATTAATACATTACAATATTGAGTTACTCCCCCCAAAAAGTAACTAATTATTTTACTAAGTTACTTTTTATAGAAAGTAATGCATTTCATTACTTTTGCGTTACTTTTTAAATATGAACAGGGCTTGATTGATTGCTTTTTATGTAAGCCCTTTCGTACCAAAAGTGTAATGAATAAACCTTAGGCTGAAGAAAGAGTAAAAAAAAGTCTATAAAGTAGAACGCAGAAGATGAAAGTAACAAAAAAAATTAGGAAATTGAAGCACAATTGTTGGATCATCTAAAGTTTTTTAATCATCAAAGGTCAAGCAGCAAAGACATTGGTTAATAAAATGAGATTGGATACGTTTGCGTTGTTGTTGTTAATATTTACTGTAAGTTTTGCGTCATATTCTGAGTTTGCATTTCAGGGTTCATTTGGATGAATGCATTTTTTTTTTTTTTTTTGTAAGAAGAATAAATGCATGACACAACGTCTCTGTACTTCCAATTTCTCCCAACATGGGGACAGGAGAAAAGTAAAAAACGTAATGCGTTTCTAGTTACTTGAAAAAAGTAATCTTATCACGTACCTTGTAATGCGTTACCCCCAACAACGTTGGCATACTTAAATGTATATAACCAAATTAATAGACATTAAAATGTGCATTTATCAGAAAAGGTGCGTTTAAGTCAATGTGTGCATTTTTGAACACATTAGGGCAATTAAGGCAAGGCAAAACAACGCATTGTGTCTTTCATACATTAGCACACCTGCATACGCTTTCGGAATCAACTCTGCAAGAATGCTCACGTTTACACCCCGTGCACAATCTGCAATCTGCAACCCACATTTTATTCTCCAATGAGTCCACTTGTCAGCAGCTTTTATCCTCAGCGGACCACAAATAGCATTTTTTTTCTTAATAATGCATCACAAGACACTGGAAGTCTAGCACTTTCATCAAGTTCAGCATCGAGTTACGCCTGTCTCGCATAACTAATTCGATGATATACTTGGGGAACAGAGCGCAAAGCTCAAAGTCGTTTAGGGAATGTTTTTGTCACCGTCAACATCTTTTGAAGGATTAATGAAGGGCAGAAATAGAAAGTATCACCAGACGGATCACAAATGCTTCATTTAATGTGTTCGGCTTAATGAGCTCATACAGAGTCAACAGCGGAGACGAAGGCAATGAAAACATGCGAAAAACGGTTCGAGTCGCTCGCAGGGTATCTTCAGCTATCTTCGCACTTGGCTTGATTGTTTGTTTCCGTCTTTACAGTGCGTTTGCATCATCGTCGCGTGGACCGTCATGAATGGTGTCAGCTGTACACCCGCTGCATGAAGGAGATGATGCCATCTGCACTGACTTATTCATGTTTCTGTCCCTTTGCTTTTTTGACCCAAGCACAAGCGCTCGGCTGTGGATCCATTCGAAGAAATGCGAAGACCGGCAATCTCTGAAATCAATAGCCATGATAAATACATAATAGCAATACATATCATGGCTTTGTAAGCTGAGGACTGATGTATCTCTATCTGATGATATTTGCTCTCATCTGTCAAAAATAGGCAAATTTTTAGGTGTTACGTAACCAAATAGCCACTGCTGCACCATCTATTAAATATATTAGTTAAATACAGTAAAATTGTAAAAATACAGCAAAAATGTAAATACGCATGTGTATATATTTAAGAAAAGATTATGTATATATTTATAAATTATATAAATAT
>NC_056708.1:2760448-2777758 GCF_018831695.1 Puntigrus tetrazona
TATATATATATTTACAGTTTATATAAGATGCTGAGAGTTCCATTGAGATTCGTCTAATGTCTAAAATGTCTTTTCATTGTATTATAAAAACAAAAATCTATATATAACCTTATACTTACGGACATTGGACGATAAAGAATGAGATTTACAAAAACAAGTCCCTGAGGGTACAGAGATGCTACCAGATAGGAAGTAAAGACACATAACTTCCTGTCTGCCACAGAGATAAGAAAAAGATCATCGTTAATATCACATTATAAATGATGATTCACAGACTATTTTACGTTCTCTTCGTACAAAGATAGCTTCTTCAAAAATGTTAAACATTCGCAGTTTGTTCACGCACAAAAAAAGCCATCATTTGCTCAGACACTTCCAAATGTATGCATTTATTTAAAATAAAATTAAATATATTTTGAATGTAACATTTCTTTACTATTTTAAACTGTTGGTCATACGTTGGTTAACACACTAATAATAAATATTAAAAAAAGTTTTTTTTTAAAAATGAAGAAGTACTTTTTTAAAAAGAAGAACAAATATTGAAGAGATTAATGCATATTTCCTCACTCATGTTTCACCCCCAAATCAGATTTGTACTTATTAAAAACATACTTTGTTTCTGGACTGCCCTTGACAGGATTCATAAGATTCCCCTTTATTGCCTCATTTCCACAGTTTAATTAAAGGAGGATAACAGTGCAACTACGGAAGGGAAGTACATGGCCTACATCTGTAGCTTCACACAAAACAGCTGTTTCCTCAGCGCCGTGTGTAGCCATGCCAATTTTATGCTTTCCGTGTTGGGATTTCCAAGGAGAACATCTTAAGCATGGATTGATGCTGGGAAAAGGAACTTTATTGACAGCGTAAAGTTTGAATGATTTATACACTGTTGTGAGAGGTTTATTTTTGCACATCTTCCGAGATAAACAGTCCTTTTAGACGTTCAACAAGCAAATGTTGAAATGCTGAAGCTCGATTCCAATGTAAGCTGTGTTTAGTTTCAATCTTTGAAGTGGTGCTGGAGCACCTTGAAGACGGTAGTGAAAGAGATATGAATTTCCAAGGGCGCTGACGGCGTTAGCGGTTCATGCACCTGGCTTCTTTCACAAGCTCGTTTTTTTTCCCGCTTGAAAATGGCCACAGCATTCGCTTTTATTGTCTCCTCACCCCCTGCCGATTCAAGGTACGAGCGTGTGAGATGGCTCACACTTTTGAAGTAAACATAAATGCGCAATTGCGCCACAAAATCCTAGCAAATTCTCCAGGGAGGCGATGCGCGCACACTCTCGCACCTCGAACAAAGCCAAAGTTGTTGATGAAATTCACACTCGCGCGCCAAAGGGAGTCCGTTTCCGTCTATTTACTGGCTAGTAGACGGCTTCCAAATGATTCATCCATTTGCCTGATCCATAATCACAGATTACCAACCGAAGACAAAGTCTTAATCCTGGTTTTAAAATCGCGCATTTGAAATGCAAATATCCGAAAATCATCCATTCGCCTTAGATTTGTGTGCCAGCTTCATAATCCAGCAAGTCTGGACACGAGACACATCGCTCACCGACATCATTCATTCCGCATCGCTATACTTGATCGACATTCGTCATCAAACGGGGCACTTGTGTATCGTGAGGCCTTTAGGCCACTAGAGACAAACAAGTGATAGATTGAATTCAACAGCCTCTCCACGCCGAGCCGGATTGGAAGTGACCAGGACAATGGATGTTCTGAAATATATTTGCTCTCATTCTCACTTAGGATCTCATGAATAATTAAAGTGTCAGAGATGGGCTTGTCTGGACTCAATCTCACTGACTGATGACATAAAGCAAGGCTTTGTTCTGTCTTTTTCCGATGGAGGGATGGGGTCGGGCTGTTTAAAAATATCTCTAGACTTTGTCATGGTTTTTGTTCGAAAGGATTCGGTTTACCTTTGTACTATTTATTTTTAACTCCGTTATGTGTAAGGCATCTAAATCTTGTGTTTAATTAGGACGAACATTGAATATAATGTAGGCGGCCATATGGCTTTCTCACTCAAGTCAGATATTAACCAATTAAATAAGGTGTCAGAAATTTAAAAGAACCGTTTCATTATAATCATATCAAATCATACATATAAAATATGCTATTTATTCTGAAAGATACATACACAAAACGTTGCGTCTGTATACAATATGTATATAAAGTATACATTTTGAAAATATTTACATGTAATTATATGTATATATTTAGATAATTTATGTTATAAATAAATTAATTTAATTAAAAAATAGGCTTTTTTTATATGTGCATGCATGCGGGCATTGTTGGGTGTAACATGCTACTAAACAGCTTTTTTTAGACTAGTAATTAGTAACATAATTTGCAAACAATATTGATGATGTAATTAGTAATTGTAATTCATTAGTTCTGGAAAGTAACTTGCCCAACTTCTGCATGTGAGTATATTTATATATGCAAAATTAATATGCAAGGTACACACACATATATTAAGGAAATAAATACTTTTTATTTTGTGTATAATTAATTGTGATTAATTGTTGCCTAGCACACATTTTTGAATATACTCAAAATAAGCTACATGAGCTAAATGTCTAAACAGGGTTTTTGTATTTACAGAATACATGGCAAAAAATATCACTGATGTAACTGATACACAGTGTTAATTTCACATAATAAATAACAACAACAACAACAACAACATGAAAAAAACAATACTTCTACAAAGGGTTTGAGCATTCTAATTGTAATCCGCGCTGTTAAGATATTGGTTTCACACAAAAAATCTTAAACGCATTGTACAAATAAACATAAATACATGTTATGATGCATAAAACAACGGAGAATCGTTGGTCAGTTGTGTATTTTACTTTATTTTAGTTGTTGAGTTGTTGAGTGAGCTTTTATAACGTGTCAATTGCACCCGCCCCTTTGCGCAAACGCAGAGAAGGACAAACGACCAATCAAAAAAACTTTCAAATAACACAGCATTGAACTTTGCGGTATCTGTAGTTAGTGTGTACAGCATGTGCAAAGCCATTTATACTTCAAATTAACTCTATCTGTCTGTTCTGTAATATTTTAGGTTATCAAATTGACGTAAAAAATGACGTAAAAAAGAATGTGAGAAGTCGAAAGTGTCCTGCACTTTAGTGCGCCGCTACGTCTAGCACATACTGTGTGTTACATTAATTTCATCATTGCGGGGTCCACAGCAGCAGTTCATGGTCAGCAAAGTGTACTCATAAACACTCAACTTTGTACAAGATGTAACAGCAGATGGAAGACGAAGAGCACTGTTTACTGTTAATAGTCTTGGATCAACATCTTGGGTCAACCAATCAGATAAGGTTTAGGTTTATGTTCCATTCCACTCGGCACAAACTTTTTTTTAAAGAGTTCAATGCTGTGTGATATGTGGGAGTACGGTACCAATCAATAAGCTCCAACATGGTGTGATTATTAAACCTACTTAGAAAATGGATTAAACACTGTAAATGATCCTCTATGTTTATAGTCATATACCTGCAGAACATATGCTAACATTAAGTAGTATTGTTTATATTGTACAGTTAGGGTGGCAGCAGGATTATTTGTTGAAACACCTGCAAAGTTAACAATAGCATGCCATTCATGAGCCTACAGTAAGTGTAATGTCGGAAGTCAGGCATTTTAGGAATATCCCACATTCATTTTTAGATGGAATGCAGCAGGTGATGGAGCTTGAATGACATTCTTAACCTATCATTTCAATCTGCTTTTAGGTTAGGTAGTTGTGTAGCCACAAGGTTATAGATAGGGTTAAAACCATGTTTGTTTGCCTGGAATGTTTTTCTGGGACTGACAAAAGATGTTGATCCAGGAACACTTTGTTCTTGGCAAAATCAGGGTTTATATCCTTATCCTTGAGATTGGCAAGATTACATGAACCTGAAATCTTTGTTTGGAACTTCATTAGGTTTTCAACTTTACTTAAAAGTCGTGGCCAACAAGAACCCCTGCCTAGCACACTAACAAGAGCGCACTAACCTATGCTGTAAGGTTTACTAAGCTCTAATGCAATTGCTTACATTTGAACGATTAGAGAAGAGAGCCGCCTGAAGCAAAATTAGGATGCTTTGACAGTTTGTCACTGAAACAAACATATGGTGCAGCATCAAGCTTAGCCCAAATGGAAGGGAGGACGGCAAGAAGGAATGAATGAATGAAAATAAAAGAAATAAATAGAGAAAAAGAGAAAAAGTGGCATGCTATTAAATCTGTAATAAGCAAATTAATGGCAGAATACCAATAAAGACTTTCCAAGATGTAGAAAAAAAAATAGAATTTTGTTTTAATTGTTAAGTCACTGACTGCACGTGTTTGTGTTCATTTTAAAATATATTGGTCAACATCTAACCTACCCTAATGACGCATTAGGCCCAAGTCTTGTGTGAATTTGTGTGCATGTGTACATGTTTGTGTACTGTAATATACCAGTTATCTTCTCTGTTTTTGTTTGCCCATCTGTATATTAGCGCTTAGGTCACTTTTAAGTGCGCGTGCGTACGCAGAAGGCTTAACTGGCATTGCATGGTTTACGTTTGTGATGACTGCTGTCTAGATTAAACACGATCAGCCGACCAATCAGATTTCATGTGGAAGCAGATAAGCAGCACTGCTGATGGATGAAGTTGTGATGTCATCCCACCATGACATCATCGCATAAAATTATCCTGCCAGAGAAACGCATGCCAATGACTAGGCATTATAGCGATGTAATCAGCTTTAGTGAGAGCCTCGCTTCAACAAAACGTGGGCCGCCGCAGGGGTGTGGGGGGATGACAACAGCATGAGACATCCAAGAAGATGCTTTATCACTCTCAAACAGTGTTCCCAAATGAAGCTACATCTGCAGTTTTGGCTGGCTTAGGGTCGGCAATCCTTCTTTAGTAAGTAGTCATTTAGATGACTGTTCTATTGAAAGTGACTCAAAAGTACAACATATAGTACAAATTACTCTGGAAAAACACAGTGCCCAGTCCTGATCTCGGAGGACCAACATCCTGTGGAGTTTAGCTTCAACACACCTGCCTGGAGGACCTAGATTAGTTGGTTCAGGTGGGTTTAATTAGGGTTGGAGCTAAACTCTTCCGGATGTTGGCATTCCTGGTATAGATCAGAGTCAAAATGGTGGTACAAGCTTTCCATTACGAGACCTTAACGAGTCTTTAAGCATTTTCATCCCATCCTACGCTGTAGCTGAAGGTTCAGTAAAAGTATGTTTTTGGGGTTTTTTTGCATTTTGTCAGAGAATGCTTTGGATCCATTGATTTTAACAGAGGTAGGGCATCACATGGACATAAAGCAGGGTTGCCAAATCAAGCAGCACAATATCAAGTTCAGTTTTGTGGATGATTCATTGGGGTTAACTTGTCAACGATCAACAACTCTGTGTGTTAACTGCCGCTCCATTTGAAAACAGGTAATCAAAGAACTGACGAAATGTGCATGTATATATTGATCAATATATATCACCCAGCCATACTTGACCATATTCCTACACCTAAACCTAACCTTAACCATGAGTAACCCATAAAAAAACCGATCACCAAAAACTGATTCTAAGCCTAAACTTCACAAAAAGCCCTAAACTGTTTTTTTTTTCAAATCTAAATGGTTAATCACAAATCTGTTGATTGTCTGAAGATAAACTCTGCTGGAAGGTGGCAATACAGGAGAAGGACTAAAGTTTACTAATCTTTTGTCATGTGACCAAGCACTTTTTGCTGCAATGCTCTATGATGTAGTCAGTTCATCCAATTAGCTGTTCCTTCTTCATTCTTTCCAAACCCTTAAAATGTATTGTATGCATTCCTTTCCATCAAATACTTTCTCCAGTGTGCAAGCGGCATAAAATATGCTCTGATTGGCTGTGATTGTGTAGCGTTTTGCCTTCACCGTGGACAGACAAATTACTTGTTGATGGAAACTTGAGTTGTACCTGGCTACAAAACACGTAATATGCTGCTCTACCCAGCTTGAATAATAACTCGGAAAATGACAATAGCTTTAAAGTAGTAGCTTCCGTCGAAACAAGGATGTCTCGATAGCACTTCCACCCTGCTGTCTCACAAAATGACACTGAATTGGAATGCAGAAACAACATAGCTGCTTATTCACCCAAGCATGAGAGAACCCATCACAGCCAGCAAGATAACATGTCTGGCCCAAACTTAGACACATTCATACGCACTCCGAGGATTGCTTTGTTCTGGAGATCTAGTTTTTGACCCAGTGACAGGCTAGTCTCTGTGTCTCCGGGCAGCCAGGCCATGCGTTAAACAGCATTCACATTCACACACCCCTCCCCACAGTCAGGTGATAGTGACCCTACGCTCACAATGTGACTTCTCTGTTCCACTCCGACAGACAGATTGAAGGAGGGACGCAAAGAAAATGACAAGTAAAATGAAAGAGGACAGGACACGTAACCAAAAAAATGAACAAACTGATGTGTAATCTATAAAAGATGTAACTCATCTCATTAGGAAATCGACAAAGGAGACCCGCAACAGATGGAGGAAGTGTCCAAAATGTAGACTTACCTTGCTGGCTGCGCCTTTGGGCATAAACCACCACCACGGCTGCAAGCACCACACAGCAGAAGGACGTCACAATGTTGGCCATCTGCAGAAACACACACAGAGGTAGATCGTGAGGCTTCTGGCCTGCCTAAGAGAAACTGGGTGGCACCGATGCCAAGACAGCATGAGGACAGTTTCCTCCCTCCCTCTCTCTCTCGCTCTCTCTCACTCGCTTGTTTTCTTTCTTTCAGCGTCTCTGCCTCCTGATTCCCCGCCCCACTTCTCTATCCGTCTCTCTCTCTCTCTCTTCCCTACTTTATAGCATCTCATCGGTGGAATCAATGTCCTCAGGGACTGATATTCTCTCTGCCCAACTGGCTGCGGGATAGACAGACCTAGATGAGAAATAGGAAGAAGGAAAGACAATGCCAGACTGTTTGGATCCAGGATTGACCATCATAAAGTCCTTCACAGTCTCTCTCCATCTGGCCTTCTATCTCTCCCTTTTTCTGTATATCTCACCCTCTCAAAACAAAAGTTCTTTGATCAAAGATTGCTATTTCATAGCTTGGGACAATGTTTCCTAACCTGGTTCCTGGAGCGCCTCCAGTTGTAGGCCCTATGGGTTGTATGTCTTCTTTATGTGACACACACATTTCAAGACCTGGCAGGTAGTTTCATTCCAAACACACTGGTTAAGCCAATGTTGCTGGCCACTCAAACAAGCAGCCTAGATATCCCCATGTCTCTACATATATCATTGAAATACATGTCTTGATCAATCAGTTGAACTGTTTTTGTGACAGAGTGTGAACAGCAAAACAGCCTACACTTTTATAATCAGAAATACTCTAAGCCTGTCAATCATTTTGAGTGTTCATGGTTTTTTTTTTTTGAGAGACATGGAGCTGACTTTGCCTTTGGAGGACAAAGTTTTGGAGAGAGGGCATGAAGTTGGAGTAAGAAAAACATTAGAAGTTTTCTGAAATGGCTTACAGCTACTTTAATGGAGTTCCATTTTTGTATAAATGTGCTATGTTTAATTTCTGCACCACAAGTGGCACTGAAATGTATTGCAAAAATAATTTTCAATTGAGTTTCAAAAACTCTCTTGCATGCTGTTAAGTGTATGCTAAAGCTAAAGCTAAAGTTTTGGGGAAAAAAAGCAAAAAAAAGAAAATTGGGTTCATAATTAGATCTCTGATTAAAGACTTTCATATTATAGCTAATCTTACCACTAAGACATGCAGCATAAAACTGTAGTGGCGACATTTGTGAGATTACTGGTAAATCTGAATCTAGGCATATCTGAGTAGCAGAAGACTTTCATTTTATCTCATTTACATTGAGGAAAAGTAACTGAGATATTAAAAGTATCCCTTTGCTGTATTTTCTTATGGGAAAACTTCAGAGTGAAACATTTGAAATCCAGACCAAAAACAACACATCGTGGAGTCAGGAAATCATTTTGTCTTTCTAAGCACACCAGAATGTAAAACATTAAAAAGAGCCCACAGTTAAAACAAACACAAAGAGAGGCATTCATCAGAGCGAGACAGGGAATATTCATAAATGGACAATTAAAAAAAAAAAAAAAAACTTTCTTCTGGATAAAGGCACACATAAGGCCACAACTGGAATACAAGCATTTGTTTTGTTTGCTCAATACTCATTTGTTCAATTGTCTCCCATGATCCCAACAGTAGTTATTCATTAAAGTTAAAAAGGAAATTATAACACGCCCCATTATCAGGACGGTTAACTTGCTAAAGGAAATGCATACACACTTTATTTATATATTTGACATCGCAATCACAGCAGTCTTGCTAATTGTGGAGAACCTAGCACGCACTTGCAGCAGAAGTTCTTGATTGTTTTTGCTGGCAAGAACGTCCTTGTCTTGGCTGGCGTTGAAGCTGTAAGTGGGAGCGATGTGCATATAATATTTGCACAATAATTTTATTGATGTGGGTGTTTAATATTGTGGATATTTAGCTTTTGTCAGCTACTTATTATGCTCTGATTCATGGGTCTGCATACTTGGGGTGTCTTTTATCAACACGCTGTATTTACCCAGCATTCATCACTCACTAAATACAAGGTTCACATACACAAAAGTATGAAGTCGAGAGAGCAAACTATTTTCTTTGTTTGATCAATGTCGCAGACTAAAGTCAATATTGTACATTCTCGCTGAATAACGTCTTTTCATTTGTTTGTCTCTGTGTGTCGTTCATCAAAAATCCATCATAAACATTGCATGAGGTCATCATTTACATAGAGATGACAATAAGTGTTCTGAAATCCAGCACATGTCTGGATATTACTCAAACATTGTTACACGGTATAATATCTACAGGGTACAGTTGATACATCTTTCACGTTCGGTTAATTCAAAAGTACATTATTCAGATTTAAAGTTACTTTCGGTATTTTAAAGTGCACTTTTCATTTTTTTCAATTATCACCACTTATAAATCCAATGCTTTCGCCTATTCCGTTGAGATTCTTGAGAAGCAGAGAAATACTTTAGCCTGTTGACTGACACTTCATATTTATTCCAGCACTCCAGAAAAAAATGGACTGACAGGAGTGAAATTAAAATTGTATCTCTCTGTCAGTTCTTCAAAAATCCTCCTCTTTCTGGCGGCCATAAGTAGCATTTAGCCCATCAAACTAGAGAACAATACATTTGATATCTGACAGCTCAGGGTCCTTTTCTTAATGACATCCCATGGCACTGCAGATTTTATAATAACGCTGCTCAATGAGACCCATTTTGCTCGCCTTTATCTTCTGTCTTATTTATTTATTCATCTCTTATTTATGGCCATTGCCGCTGAATAGACGCGTTTCCCTCACTGGTTAATTAAAATATATAATTCATCGTTGGTGCTGAATGATTTTTTTGCACCCATCTCAGGTTCCTTGTGATGTCCTGTAAAATTTGCATTTAAATTGGAAAGCCTGAACTGAATACTCGCAAAGAAGGTATGAAGTATCACAAAACAGTACCAGCCAGGAAAATCCCACCACACCTTTGACTGACAGATGGACGGAAATCGGAAAGACTTTTTATTATCTGTTTTTTTTTTTTTTTTTACTATCCCTTCAAAAAAAATCTCAACTTGCCAAGGCATTCTTCAATATGAATCAATGTGGCCTAAAGGATATGGAGATTGGTCTACATGTTGAATACAAATAGCACTGCCAGTGGCAGTGAACTCTGAAAATCTTCAGTAGCATATCAATGCTTTCTAACAGCAAACGCTGTTGCGTAGACAAGACGTATAGCTCACCATTGCATGCATGCAGTAAAATCTTTATATATATAACACACATTACACTGGCAAATCAGTTATCGAATGCCAATATCACTACTGACACATGGGAAACAAAACAAAAAAACTTTAATTTTATTTGAACCTACCAACTTTAATGCTTTTTTTACTAATGAAGTTCAATTCTGATGCTGTGTTACAGCATTTCTGTCTTAACCCTACTCGCAACGTGAGAACTACTCTAATGTCACACAGCTTGTGAAGAATGTTAATGGCCAAATAAAAAGCTTGCATTGAAACCACAGTGAAATTCCAGATGATTCCTAAATTTGCATTTCCGGCAAAATCCTTTCAAATATATCATGAATATTCAATATCCAGCCTTAAATGTGACCGAACATCCAAAGATAAAATCTCAATCAATTTTCCACAAAGGCTCCAGTTTTCTTACTGAGACACACACATGCGCGCACACACACACAAACTCTGAGGTCACATCCTGTAATTAAAGTCTTGCATCCAAGACCCCTCCTGACACTAATTCCCTCCATCAATCCAGTCGTATCAGAGATCTCTCAGATTAGCACCCATGCAACAGCGCAAATGGCACCCAGCCACGCACACATACAGCCAATAGCCCTGACATTTCAACCCGTCACATCACCCCTAATCGCATGCAAAATGCAATGTCAATCCTGTCAAAGCCTGGGGGCTGTGATCTGCTGTCTGCTGTGCTGGTGTTATTTTAAAAACAGACCAATGATCAATACTGGATCAGTGCTTTAGCGCTACGCTACAACACATCTTGTTAAGTTGGTTGAAGGTAGGAAGTTTTTAAAAAGTACTAGTTTGTTCAAAAAGTATATTTGAAGTTTTTTTTTATGCCACACATATTTAAATCAATCAGTTTGGTATTAAACTATATCATAAAGGGAACACATGACTGTATGTGAAGGTCAAAGTGTCTCTTAAAATTATTTTGCTAATATAATGCTAATTTGTGTACATGTACAATTCATAAAATATTGTAAGCAACATAAGAAATAATACAAATAAAATCACATGTAGTCAAGAAACATGAAATTATGATGTTACTTTTTACTTATTGGAGTTTTTAAATTACATATATAAAAAGTATTATTACTTGTACAGAAAAGTAGTGTTATTATGATAGCAATAATTCTCACTATTAGTTGCTTATTAGTATGCATATTCTGCATTAATATATAGTACATTCCTAATCCTATTCAATACATTACTAATCATTAAAACATACAAAACCAACACGAACACAAACAGTTAATTTCCAAGTGGCAGATCTTTTAAATATTTAATATTTTGTAATACTTTTTCTTATCTTGGACTATTTATCACTGATCTATTTAGAGCATGCATGCAATGCAGCGTTCATTTATGCTGGGCCATTCTCTTTTTGCAATCTAATTACGATCCCATTGTGTTCCCCGTGCCAACTTAGCACAGCTGTATTTTAAAGCATGCGGCATAAAGAGTTTATCATGCATATGGCACCTTTAACAATTTTATGATAAAACAGTGCAGATGGACCTATGCAATGAATATTCATCTGTCAATCCCATTAAAGAAGCGCTTTATGACTATATTATCCAATGTGAATATGTAGGCCATCAACAGAATTGCTTTATAGGCTGTAATACAGATTGTTAGGTGTGATTTTACACTGTTTTTCTCTGCCATTACTCATCTGCATGACATGTATCAGCCTTTGTGCAAATGCAAGTAGAAATTCCCACTGCAAACAGCATGCTGCTGGTATTTACCCACAATCCCACTTTGCAGTAAATATGTAGCTCATATTCTAAATGAGTTATTGAAGAGGGACTGGTCTAGCTATAAACAGAGCACTATGTAGGAGCTAAAAACACTCTGTTTACTTTTTTTTTCCACAAGGACCTTAAAATGCAGAACCCATGAATAGACCCTTCCTGCTTTAGGCCTGGTCCTTACTCTGGCCACCCTGTGTGCTAACCACACTGAACCAACTGGGACATTACGGGGAGACTAAATAAGCAGACACCCTATAGCGGAATGCACACAAGATGCTTTTACCCTCTGTAAGAGGTTTGTGTGTGTGTGTGCTGACTTGAGTGTGTGTATTTGTAAAGTACTGGATAAGGATAGCGTTGTTTACATCATTTAAGCAATGGATAAACAAAAGAGCAAGTGTTAAGGTACCAGCACTCAGTACTTCAAAGATATTTTAAGCGGTGAATTAAGCATTCCGAGAAGCAATAACGCCCATTTTACTGGGGATTCTGACATTAGGCGTTTAGACATCGAACTTTGGAAGCAGCTGGACCTGAACGACTAAAATGTACCTTGGTGGCCACCAAGTATACTGGCTATAAAAATTATTTTGATATCATCAAATGAAGTCATAAACTCCCATCTCATTTTTGGGAATGATTAAGTCCTGCAGACATTACTCTTGCTAATGTCCGTGGGCCCAAAATGCATCAGTCTTTAGAAAGTCATCGCTAAGAAGAAGCGGTACGGGGTCTCTTGACAGTGACTCAGTGATCTGTGACTTGTGATGTAATTATCCTTTTTCTATCGGTTTACTGGCCTAAAGAGAACATCTGTCATGCAGAGCCTAGGCTAATGGTCTAGGACACTTTGTTTCTCCCTTTCTCCCCTCAGAATCACAGACGAAGGCAGCATTTTCAATCTTCTAAGGCTTTGGGAAGATCCATGGATCACAGCTCATTATCAGCCAACCGGCTATCCAACGAAAAAGTAGAGTGTCTTCTATTGGTCCAGCTGTCCTTGGCACTTCGTTCTTCTGATTGGATGGTATTTATGCTTAACCACATCACAAATGGCCACAGGAGAAAAAAGGTTAATTTGTCAATGTAACAAAGTCTATAAATAAAAATAACAGTGCTTGGGAGGGAAACAGATGTTTGACAGAATCAGCCATTCAGATAGTTCGGGTTCAAAGGTTCCAGCTGGCAATTGGCGGGCGTAATGCCCTGTGGTGGTACAGGGGTCTGCTTCTGCCACCTCTGTGCAAAAGCAACATCTGTTCCTTAGACAAACTACCGAAACCAAAGCCAACTGTTTATGATGCTATTCTGATGTGATATACCAAGCTAGAAATGTGGAAAACAACTTAAAGAGAAGACCGGGAGAAAGAAATACAGAAATAAGAGAAGGAGAAGAGAGCATCAATAAACTGACAGGTGGTTAGCCCTGAAGCCAGGACATTTTCTGCCCACTAGCAAAATAATTATTTGCCTCCAAGAGTCCTTCAAACCCGAAATACCACAGTGGCTCTGTCCTTCTCTGATCATTTCTGTCCGTCGGCCTGGCAGATGTCAACTGTGAAACCTCACCACTTACTCAGTTCTTAGGCAGTGGTGTTCTCTTTTTTTGTTCAAAGGACCAAATATGCCAGAAAAAGCCAATGACTGAAACATTAGTGTAAGTACAATTTGCAAAGAAAGATATTAACATTTTTAAATATGAGTTGGGTACTTAAATTGTTGACATATTAAACCCTGCATGATTTTATTAGCATTGTGTTTATAATGAACTTAACCGTGGTTCACATAAGAGGAAATGTCCCCTTAAAGTCACAGTTCACCCAAAATTGAAAATTACCCCATTATTTGCTCACCCTCAAGCAACCCTAGATGTGTTTGACTTTCATCTTTCATACAAATATTAATTATATTAAACAATATCATGGCTCTTCCAAACTTTATAATGGCAGTGAATAGCGGTCAAGATTTTCAGAGGGTGAGTAAATCACTGGGTAATTTTCATTTTTGGGTGAACTTAGCCCCTTAGCATTTATTAAAGTAGCTTCAAACACATTATTTGCTAAATCGGTTGCTCTAAAATGACTTTACATCCGGACTCATATTTTACACTGGACATTCACTTGTGACCCAACATTATGGTTAGTACAAGTCATGTTTTTTGCAAGTAAACCCATATTTAGTGCAGTCTGAACTGTATTTTCTTTGACCTTGCGTAGGTTTTTAGAGGTTTTAAGGATAAGGGTATGTCACGCAACATGGCCTCCATTATTTTTGTAATTTCCCTCAAGGCACAGACAATTTTGCACAAATATATAACAGAGTTTAGTCGAAAACATCATCTGTCGTGCTACTTTTTCTACAGCTGCCCTCATGGGCAAATCACTGTCACTAAATACATTTAAGAATATTACATGACTGTGTGGACACTCTGGTGTCATCTGTACTACACTGTACCAGAATCTGTTTGGTGAACTCTCTCCTTTCACACCTTCATGTTCACACCCCAGAGGCCGGTGTCCTACAGCTAGCTGAAACCATTGGAAATTTGCCCAGGGGCCTTGTGTGAGCTGTAAGGCAGGGCCCTGGTGAGGTGCTCCTCTCATCACCACTCTGACAGAGTCATTAGGATTCTATTCCCAGCTTCCTTCTCCTCTCAGTGCTCATTAGCCATACAATCAATTAAAGCCAGTCCACACTCACATCGTCTTTCCTTGCCAGATACCTAAATTACACATGTGGGAGATTATTCTACTGTGGTGGTTGGTCACTTTCCAGCACTCCAAAAAAGTTTGAGCTTCATGAGATAAGGTTAAAAATCTTTATATGAAATGTCTTGCAGTATCGACAAGTTTTTGCCTCAGACATCACGCCCACGAACCATGTGATGCATACGACATCCAAAATTGGAAACACTTCAGGAGTTTCAAAGTCATCAACTGAGAAGAAGAGTGTGTCACAATCTTTAACAACTGGAAACACAGATACTATGATGCCAAACCCCATCATGGAAGAAAACAAACAAGTTTACCACACGGTGCGCACTTATCAGGATAAACTAAATACTGGATTTTCAAAAGTCTATGAAATATGTCACCTTCACAGCATACAGTGGATTTTCTGCACTGGTCTGGGGACATTTTCATGCGGCACAAAATTAAACGTGATTTCCAGCCAAGGTTTCCAGTCCTTCTATTGTCTAGCTGAAGGTCTGGGTAGTTTTTAATACCAACTTGATGAAGTTCAGTAAAACCATTAACATAGTTGGTCAAATGATACCTCAGATAAACGGCATGACCTAAATGACGTGAACTTACAATCTGGCCAGACTACACACTAACAAAGGCTCTCTGTGTGTGACCACAGGGTTACAAAGAGCACTGGGTGTCCAAATTGGCAATTTGTGGTTCAAAAGGGCACCTACCGGTGCCTGGGTTGATGCCCCCCTAATGTGCTCTTTTGTGAACTGATGTGGACTTCATGGTGATACCCAACAGTCCATGCAACATTACGTCATTCCAGTGTGGAGTCAAATGAGAACTGCATGAGCCGTGGTCACCATTTGGAAGAGAGGCAAAGTTTGCTGATGTGATATAAACACAAATTGTTTTTCAAGCCACTGTGTATGGGCTTTGCGGGCGGGAATGTCTTCTTCCATAGGTGCCGTTTGCAGTTTCATTTCAGATTTCATTTTCGCAAAGACCCGAAATCACAAACAACATCCTCCTAATTCAACACAATTACACCACCAACCTGGAAATCGGTGTGTGTGCACTTTTCGCTCTGATAGAGTCCATCGATTTGTGCTGACAGAGACAGACAACTCTCTTGCATCACTGAGTGCAACTGCCGTGGGTCTTTTCACCTTGATGGGCAACTCCTGACTCGACATCACAAAGATGTTAATCAGCAACCTCTTTGCTGTGTCGGACTGTACAGTAGAGTGAACTACAGAGTCTGCCGTCAATGAAACTGTTGCTGTAACAAACAATGGGTCTGAAGCGTGCTAGAAATTTATTGAGCAGTCTCGCTTCCAGAAGACAGGAGGCCACAGTGCAGGCATATTCTGAAAGCAAAGGCCACTTTGGCTCAAAGGAACCTTAAATTCAGTCACTGTGGCGCATATTACAAGTTGATTCAATAGATACTGACAGTTCTTGCTTCAAGAAAAAAGAGACCCAGATCATGTCTCGCAGTCCGACCGTCCCTTTGACTCAGTCATGCTGCATAATAACCGCCCTCCTTTTGAGCACAAAGCCTTCCCAAGTGACAGGTGTTTGACTTAGTATGCCCACTCCAGCTGAGCTCCGGCTCGCCAGAGTGCAATTGACAATTACATTTCACACATATTGGAGAAGGCCTGTCTAAAAAACTTAGGAATTAGTTTATTGATCCGCTGACTCTTATTGTCATTGCTCTCAAAGTCAAGCCGGTGGTGTAGTCTCCCACTCATTAACGACCATATCATGGAATGGAACAGCGCGACCAAAATCCGAAATGATGACATGCATGAGTAAATAAGTGAGGGATCATTAATATTGATATTTTTGCCACAAAGCTGTGTTGACTTTGGGGAGTTTCGGGCCACTTCTGTGATCACGTTTGGCCGTGTATATTATGACTGAACTTAGACAAGGCGCCTGGCATGTTTGCATTCAACCCAGAGGGATGCAACTCAGCAAAATCTATAATTGCTAATAGCATGCTAATAGGGAGGGATAATGGAGTTTATTTCTGGGGCCGCTTTTGTGCATCTATTGACTACGTTTGGCAGGGATAGCCATGCTAGCTAATCCTTACACCACCTCTCCTCGGCCGCCTTCAGTCTGTAGGCTGATAAATAATGAGCTTCAGTGAGTTATTGATCTCTCTCGCTCTCTCATGTTACTCAGAAAGGTCTTTTTCAGAATAGGAAAATTAGTGGGAGCGAAAGCTCCTAGCATTTCAAACAGAAAGGATATTAGCATTTTGATGGTTTGAGGTGAGGATTAGTTCTTTCTTTAAGAGAAATCCAAAAGGCATAGATTAGGTATCGCTTACATATCATTCACCACCAAAGACGGACATATGTTCGATGCATAGAATAACTCCGTTCTGAATAATGCTTTTTCGATGCAATTACCAACCATGCGGAAATGACATTGATTACAAGGTATGTAAATATTATAATAACCGAACAGCTCTGTTATATTTGTTTACCCCGATTGTCTAACATTTCAGCCATTACTGGACAGAAAGCCAAGAATATCTGAATAACCCTTTTCTCCTCGTTCTTCCTGTTTGGTCAGTAATAAACACCACACACAAGCAGAGCCGCTGCTGTCATGTTGAGCAAAATCAGCTCACAGTGCATTAGCTGCTCTATCGGAGAGAGCATCGATCCCTCCGAACATGGTTTACAGCTACAGAGAGAGGAAGAGGGGATGCATGCATTTTGCTTCATATCTTGGCTTAGAGCCGATGACTCGGCTTGGCTGTATTGCATAACTATAAACATTTCTTTATAAAGAGAATTGCAATTTCTGTGAGTGCAGGGCTACGTAGCAAACTGAGTGTTTTTATTTGATTAGCTGTTTATTTTTTGTGGTCTTTCATGATTAACACACTGAAATGTTTAATTTATTTTATAAAAAAAAA
This sequence comes from Puntigrus tetrazona, assembly GCF_018831695.1. Classification (NCBI taxonomy): domain Eukaryota; kingdom Metazoa; phylum Chordata; class Actinopteri; order Cypriniformes; family Cyprinidae; genus Puntigrus; species Puntigrus tetrazona. The sequence continues at coordinate 2,777,744 of NC_056708.1, forward strand.
ATCATGTAAATTAAA
>NC_056708.1:2777858-2780541 GCF_018831695.1 Puntigrus tetrazona
TTTTAATTTAATTTAATTAAATTGTATTTTTCCAGTGCTCCTATGAAATCCTGACACTGTTGGCCGGTTGATAACGTATCACTTGATGACATGTCTGTTGTCACTTCTGGAATAGCACAGCTCTCATGTCTCCTGCTTTCAGTTTCAGACGTCCAATTCGGTGGACTGGGCTCCAGGGTCACGCTCGCATGCGGAGGCGCTCGCGGCGGGTACGTTTTCCAGTCTATATTGAGCTCCATTAGACTCCAGAGCTAAGCTTTCCTGTAAGGAGTGATAATAGTGTGCTTAACCACCCTCTGCAGGGGCACGGGGCCAGGCCTTATAGGGTTTGGACACATTGAGGCTATTTACTGTGGGTAGGGGGCTTGATTCCCCAGCCTCAGATTTTGGCAAGCCTTGTGTTTCATATAAATGTGTATTTCCTGCCAATAAAGACGCTATCCAAGAGAATCCCAGTGCCAAAAACAAGATTTGCACAACCCACGAATGAGTAACACGAGACGCAGGTCCAGTCGACGTTGATAGCGGTTATTCTGTGGGCCTGTCTTTGATTAGAGCAGGTGAAGGTCCTTGTTGACTCTGGTTGTGGATGGCTTCGCAGGTCTCCGGTGGAATGGCGGTTCAATGGGAGCTCAGTACCGCCGTGGCAAACACACAAGGGCTCGCTTACGCTGCTGAACACCACACACTCGATGGAAGGCAACTACAGCTGCCATGACGAACGAGGAACGTTACTGCAGTCCATCAAACTACGTCTGGGCCGTAAGTCAGCTTCGGGGATAAAAGGGTCCCTTGTTTCTGGTTTTGACTCACAATGTGATTCATTTGATTAAATATTTGAGAATAAGGGTTTAAAGAATTGCCCTAGGGGAGGTGCCATGTTTCATTTAGCGTAAATGAAAACTAGTGTCCGATGGATAGATGTGTTATAGCTTGTACCTTGGCAACCATTACTGAGAACAGGATCAGTCAATTAATCAATACATACATACATACAATAAAATAAAATTTGTTGGCATGTTTCCAACCTGTTCTCCAACCAATCAACCAACCAACCAAGGTCGTAATAAGGTACGTGCACAAACAGCCTATAAGGTCGTTCTTTTGTTGGAGGACAGGCTCCATGTTTCTGGGAGCCATGCCTATTGCCATAAACAGTATTTCAACATTCATATATTTTCTTTTCTTTTTTCTTTTCTTTTCTCACTTTTATTATTTACCAAATCTTTCATTCATGGATTTGTTTATGCTTGGATTTATTTATTATAATTATTTGTTTAATTATTGCTTTTTTTCTTTCTGCTTTTAATAATGCTTATTGTGCATGTTTTTATATTTTACGCAAACCTACATGACTTTTCTGTGTCAGTCAGCCTTTTTGTTGCACTGAAGCAGGACACTCCGTCCTAACGCAGTGCGATGAATGGAACAGACTATATGTTTATCTCTCAAAGCCACGTTTTCATTACCTTTGAATGAAACATGGCATCTGTCACGACTCCGTTCCATCGCTTCTAATTGGACATGTCATCTAAAGAACATTGTTGGCTCAAACCAATGAAAGTGTTGTAGCAACATAAACTTAATGGATCTGATAAACTTTGAATCATGCTCTTTTGACTCATTGGAAATTTTATCTCAGAAACCCAAGAAGTGTACACGCACTCTGAAAATGTGCTTCTAGGGAAACTTTAAAGTATGTTTTAAAGAAGCTTTAAACAAAGCGCGCTTGCTGACCGTGGTATTAACGACCGAAAAACTGGTATCTGTACACGTCTCATAGTTGCTGGTTGCCTCTGAAATGCTTTTGGAAATGTTCTAGTAAAAAGGAAGCCCTTTGTGCCCAGGGGGGACTTAGAAAGTGTGCAGTTGTACGCCCTTGCTGTTTAACTCTGGGCACTTCCTCTGACAGGAAGCGGCTGCATCACAGCTCCACAGTTTCCTGATAGGAAGGGTGAGATTGTGTGTGCCGGTTTAGTCCTAGTATCACGTCCCCTCGTGTTCTTTAGTTAAACAGCTGCCTCGTGTGCTTTTGGAAGTTCACAGATAGTGTATTGCGCCTGATATTTTTTGTCTTCTTCTTTTAGATCCGCCTCATTTTGTCAGAGTTTCCTGCCGTGTGCCCAATCATATGAAAATCTACTGCTCGTGGATACAAACTAAGACAACACACCTGCCCACGTTATACAGAACAACCTACAGGTGCGCTCTCGTTTCTATTTTTGAATAAAAAATAAATAATATTGTTGTATAAAATATTCATTTAAACAAGCGCCTATTTATTTAATTGGTAGCACTTTATTATAAAGTTTCATTTGTAAGCAATAGTTATTGCGTCAGCTAACATGAATTGGCAATGAACAATATATTTTTTAACCTTTATTATTAGTATTATTATTATTGGTAGGATATTTCATGAGTTTAGGTATGGGATAGGATTAAGGAATCTAGATAACGTTAATTTATTAACTTTATCATGTGCTTTATACTAATAAACAGCCAGTGTTTAAGTTATATGACAATTAGTTAATAGAGAATATCGCTCCCTTATCTAAAGAACTTATTTCAAATTAATAAATACTGTGTAAGTATCGTTCCTTCTTAATTAATATAGTTAATAATATAGTTAGCAAATGTCACTTTATTGTAAAGTGTTAGCATTTTATTTATTATTTGTTGATAT
>NC_056708.1:2780641-2786301 GCF_018831695.1 Puntigrus tetrazona
AAAAAAAATAGCTATAAACTTAGGCACAACACGCAAAATTTTTACTTTTCTATGCATTGGCACGACACGCAAAATGAAAAAAGTTTTATGCCATACAATTTAGCGTCTCGTGATTACGGTATGTACAACCGTATCGTTTGGGTCGTGATCATTTGAGAACGGCTTCAGCAAAGCCTCCGAACGCCTTAAAAATATCTCCTCGCCGTTGATTTCTTTATTTTTAGAGCGCTCTCATTAACGGCCGTGTTACCGTCGCTCCGCGCTGACCCTCAAGTCTTGCATCAGAGCAATTCAATCTGGCCCTGAAGGAAACTGATGCACGCTTCCAGAAAGGCGGACCAAAGCAAACAAGCCAATCGATCTGCAATCATCTGTTACTGGCAGGACCGAGACACTTTATACTTCAAGCAGGATCGGTTCTTGGAGTAAAACTGTGTATATTTCCCGCTTCCTCTCTGCATTTTTTATAGCGTTGCACGCATGATGTCGAATCCAGATGTACTCGTTTGATTGGACTACTGTTGCGTGTCAAAAAGGGGAAGGTGAACACAAAGGCGTCTGCGGTAAATGTACATAATATATTTTTTTCCCGTAACAACATAAGCTGTTTTATTATCCCTCAGTCTATATTTTTGTGAAATAAAAGTTATTTTATCTGAAGAAAACGGTTGTTTGTCGTCACCCCTTCGCCCGATATCGTCTGTTTGTTTGCGGTGGAAAATTCAGCCAGTCGCTTCCAATCACTCGTACAGATTTAACTAATATTTAATCGTGAAAATCAGGCCAGGGATTTAGTAGCTTGTTGAATTCATACAGCTAAAGCACTGTTGCTCGGCCAAGGTCCTGCTGAAACCGTACACCTCCAGTATTTGAGTCTGGGGGGATTCACACATTATATTGACTTAAATCACATAATCCTAATATTTACATGTTCGTCTCCGTCATTTATGCTGCAGATCAAGATGTGGATTTTGGGGGTTAGTTTTGGACATCTGGGTAATGGAATAGAGCCAGTGGGATACAAAAAGTGTCTCTTTTTCCTCCTAAAAGTTCTGTTGAAGTTCACAGAAGTTACTCAATATTCAATTAAGTCCTTAACTGTGACCATATTATACTTAACTTTTCATTATATTAAATTATTGATATTTAAAAAAAATGTTTTAAATATTTGCTGATAGGAATATTTATTTAAATTTTTTATACAATTATTCTTCTTTTTTTTTGTCTTTTTTTGTGAGTTTTGTCGAAAACAGGATATTTCAGGGGGTTTTTTTTCATCATAATCGTATTACCAACAATAATAATAACAATCTAAACCTTTTCCAGTTAATTGAGATTTCTGGACGCAAGGCATTTATAATTTTAAAAATATCACCATAATCGTTATTATTGTTGTATGATTTTCCCAACTTGGATAATAGTAAAATTAAACTTTCTATTTGCACACAGCGGGACACTACCAATAAAACTTACGCTTCTAGTCTGTGAATTACACGTCAAACACAATTATTAATTGATAGGTTATTCATTAAAGATATAGTTGAAGTTGATACATGAAGATGAAGAAATGCACACTGCTCTTCCTCTACTATTACCTTGACTTAACCGCGATTTTTTTTAATTCTTCCCTAAACGACAATCAAACTTTCAAGTGCATCGAGTAAAGCTGGATGAAGGAAGGAAAAATGGAAGGAACCAGAAGCGACAAAAAGACAGAAAGCCGTGGAAACAGAAGTGTGTGTAACTTTAGTGACGGTTTTCAGAAATAAACAATGCTTTTAGTCGTTTCTTGACTATGCCTCAAAACCACGTTATTGACAAATCGACATTGTGCAAAAAAAACCCATTAAATAAAATATTTACAATAAAAAAAAAAAATTACAAAAACATAAGCGCAAAAATAAATATATAAAAGGACATGAATAAGGAAAGTGCATGGCTGGAGTCGGTCTAGAGCTCCCTCTGCAGGTCTGAAAAGGCCTCGACTGATTGAGGCATTAGGCGTCAAACCAACGGATAACTTAACATCCCTTCCCTTATTACCAGAAATTAATAAACGCACAATTCGATCGTTGCCAAAAAAAAGCATACGAGCACGCAAGTTTCCACTGCTGTAATTCAGGACTTCATGAAAAATATGAAAACACGGGACGATTTATACTACATAAAAACATTCGTGTGTAACAATGGAAATTAAGTAGTTTTGCGTTGACCAAACTAGCATTTCAGAAATTGGGTGAATAGTGAACCTAGACGAAATGGGCCGACGAAGACAAAACACTATTTTTAGGCGAAGTATAACAATCCCTGTACGATATTGAAAATATTACCCAAGAACATCGAAAAACTATTAAGTGAAAGTATACATATGCGACAGTAAATCAACTATAAACACTAATATTAAACGATGTCTGATTTAAATTGACCTGTGAATATTTAATCCTTCTGGAGACCCGGCATCGGTTTGACTTTTTGGCTTGTTCACTTAACATCAATTTTATTCATTAAAACAGCTATGATTGCACACGACCGAATAAAAATACGAAAAATAGCCGACTCAAAAATGAACGGTTGCTTAAAAAGATCTCGCGCACAGGCCATCCGAGACGTAGATCGGCTCGTTTCTTGCGTTGGGTCGTTCGCAGCGAATGGGTGCCGTCAGAAGTCGAACCAATCTCGTCTACATCGAATGAATTGGTTTCTTACAAACACAGCTTTTGGCTTTAAAAGACATTAATTGATCATCGGGACTCTCGATCTGACGGCACCCATTCAAACTACATCTTAGATGGCCTGAGGGTGAAATTGCCGGTGTATACAAAGACACTTAATAACGGTTCAATTAAATGGCGTGAAGGTTAGAAATGGTTTGGAAATAAAGCTTCAGGAAGTCGTATTTACAGTTATTTCGAAGCCTGTGGCTAAAAAGGCAGCAATAATCTTTTGTATCGACGGAAAGTATTTCCATTTTCTGTACTCAAGGACTTTTCCAAGTGAAACTAGACCTACCAGTGTTTTTCAGCTTTTTAAATACACTACAGAGAGAAAAATGTCACCTACAGTGATCCTCGGCCGCAAATACACATCAACACATCCATCCTCAACGTCTATTCCTGGACGCACGACACATCGTGAATCGCGTCTGCGGCTTCCTTCGGAAAACAAACATAGTAAAATGGCATCCTATGAACGGACAAGTCTATAGCGCTAAGCTAAAAGAGACAACACAGCGCTGAAGCTTTTAAAGTTAGTAAGAGCGAGTCCAAACCAACTACACTAGGGCTGGGCGATAATATCCAACACTCACACTAGTTTGAGCTATTCAATATATTATTTTCGCAAAAAAATTCGCAATTTTAGTAGCAACAATGGGATTAAGATGCGGTCGCATTCTGGCGCCAATTTTCAGGAGTAAAAACCAGTCGTTTGAATAGGAATGTTATCGCATATTTACGAGGTGGCCAATTCATTCAAATTCGTACGACCTCACTTGTACGATTCGTCTAGACTCCGGTGACGGGCAGGTGAAGGGGCGGGGTTAGGCGTAGACCAATCCAACGAATTGTGCGACTTTTAAGAACACATACGATTTAGCAAACATGGTAAGACTTAATATGAAGTCGTACGAATTATTCACCTCGTAAATTGCCACGGGATGGGGTTGTGCGATCAGGAGGACAAAATATTTCTTTGTGAAGATTTCGCAACAGGTTCGAGTCGGTCACGTGACCCCAAAAGCGTTATTTACAAAGGTCTTTTTTGGCCAAACTTTTACTAATGACCACACAATCTTAAATTAAAAAAAGTGAACTATAAATTAGCTATTTGTTTCGTTTGTTCATCCCCCGAAACTTCCCATCAACGTCTTAGTGTGGCGTTTTACTTTATGCGGTTATATCGATGCGTATGAACAAATTATCAGATATTAACAATTAATAAATATCATCTACTTGGCGACAATAAGAATTTAAATCCAGATCAGCAAATATAGAAATTATATTTTCAAAATGAACTCCATTTTGAACCATATTTCATATATAGAAAACTAATTCATGCAAGTATACCTACCAGTCTGTACAGTATACTTTTTCTGAATTATTTTTTATTATTGAATATTGCCAAAATACTGCAAAACAGAGACAGTTCTCGTAATATAATTTCTCTATTTGCTCTGTAATGGATTTTTATATATCAAATATATAGTATATTGTAGAAAAAGGCTGCAAAATTTATTTTTTTTCTTTTTTTTTTCTTTTTTAAATCGCCCAACCCTAATCTACATCATACATATTAAAATATTCACAGTCTTCACAGTAAATACAACCTGATTTCACACGGATACCTGAATGGCCACAGCAGTTAATATTATCAAACGTACTGCCAATCTCTCAAGGAACAAGGACGGATTATGTTGGAATGGCAATGAGGCAGAGAAGACCTAATGGAAATATTTCCAGCGCCAAATAAATAAATAAATAAATAAATAAATAGATAGCGAGCCCACAACCGAAGCGGTGTTTCAGACGTCGATGGCGACGCCGTGTTTGGTGGAGATCATGTCTCTGGTGCCGGTCAGGTACATGAGCACCGAGCACAGGTGAGGGAGGGTGGCTGAGATGGTGACGTACAGCCAGTAAGAGATGGGCGCCGTGTTCCCGAACGGACACACCCAGAGGCCGTGCCGAACGCCGTCACGGATGTGGTGCGACGCCAGCGAGATGAACAGCATCCAGGGCAGGGAGCACCAGGAGTCTTTGAGCCGGCAGGCCCACATGAGGAGGCGCAGGGAGAAGCAGAGCGCTGGGATCAGGGTGGAGCAGTGCAGCGGAGGTCTGTGAGGGAGATTCACAGCGGCCTGCGCAGACACACACGCTTCGGTTAACCTCTCCCTGCTTCCCTTCTTCTAATTAGACATTAGCTTTCTTTGGATTTCTCTACTTATAAGCAATACAGCAAGTTCTCTTATTAGTTTGTATAAAAGTGCATAGGCTCGCTAGAGACTTACGTAGATATACATATTTGATGACTCAATATGCGCCTTTTTCACAAATATCGGAAATTAAATTCAAGTTACAGTTCTGCGCATATTATATCAGAGCAAATAATGCTTCTCATCTTTTCTGCTTTGTCTGTTTTCCATCTTATCGTTATAGAATTAATACAGAAATCACATTCAGACTTGGCAGATTAGCGCTGGACGTTTTCTATTCTCCGTTTCTTGCAAAATCGAGAATTTTTTTTTAAATAGTCTTTGTTCATTATTCATTTCCTTCTGATCACCAAATCATGATAAATTGCTTAAAAATGACAACAAATAAGAGCAGAGGCACATTTTTCCAAAAACACGCGTTAGTCTGGACGCATGTTAAACTTAACCATGTAATCCTATCAGAATAGGGTCTGTGAATCTGAGTCATCTCTTGTTTAACGTGGATTTCCCAGGGCGACGTAATATTACACCATCGCGTTAATAATGCAAAGGAAATGGAAAACTTTCATAATAATAAGAAGAATAAGAAGAAAAAAGAATAGAGGGAAAAATCACGCAGAGTCATAATACACAGCCAGCATCAAAGATATTGTTAGGCTGTTTTGCATTTCTTGCAATAATATATTACAATACTACATTTTGTTCTTGTATTTTTAATCAAATATAATAT
>NC_056708.1:2786401-2789170 GCF_018831695.1 Puntigrus tetrazona
GTTTTTTATTTTCTTTTAATATCACCATGTAATAATAATAATAGTAATAATAATAATAATAATGATGACATTATTTTCAGAACAATTAAGCATTGTTAAGCATTGATGCAGAGAAAATGCAATGCAAAGCAAAAGAAACTAACAAACAAGTATTGTCTTGTGTCTTTTTTCAATGTTCATTATCGTAATAATTACTGTCTCTATAGGGCTACTGCTTTACGTCTGACCCTGCCTGTTGATTTGTATCGGAGGTATTAATGTGCCTAAACAAAAAAAACTGTAATGATCAGTTTTCAAAGGCTAATAGAAGAAACAAAAAGGCCTCACTTTGAGCGACAGTGATCCAGCCATGTAGAAATGGTCCAGGTCAATGAGAGACGCCAGAAATCCAGCCAAGACGACTTCATAGAAGTCACTTTTCTTCCTTAACCCGATGACGATGGCCCACGACCAGAGTCCAATGATGCCGTGGACGGCGTTGTCGAGCACAGCCCTGAGCCACAGATGGTGCTGGATGAAGGGGAGCGTCAGAAAGTGGTCGGCGAGGAAGCAGAAAGCGCCCAGGCCCGCGCTGGCTAACAGAGAGGCAGTGCTGAACGTCTGGAGCAGGGCCTGAGCTTTCTCAGTCTCCACGGCCAGGTTCAGGGGCATCGCCATGCCCAGAGACGACGAGTCCAGCTTGGAGTAAAAGCCCCTCATCGCTGGCCTCTTCCATGGAGGGGTCAGCAGCCGGATCTGCTGGAAGACACAAACAAGCACAAATTAAAGCTCGTTTAATGTGCTTAGGATAGCAGAGAGTGCCCTAAACTACTCATAATGTGCGCATAATCTTTTAATGACCATGAGATCTTCAGTAAAGACAGATTNTTTTTTTTAAACCACCTAAATTTGAATAATGGACGTAAAACAAACAGGCAATGTGTACCTATATTATATAACGCCAAAAGACAAAACATTAAATATGAAATCACTGTATTAAGGTGCAATGTCACGCGTGCTGTTGAGATATTTCGCGTGTAATGTTTTGTACATTTCACGACATTGCAATTGAGATTTTACGTTGAAATGAATACATAAAGCAGTATTACATTCGGACATCTTTGCCTAGCGAGGGTTACAAAATTAGCATTAGCTTGGCTGCTAACTAGCTCACCAGCTAATTCACTGCTCAGTGTAAAAGAACAACGCTGCAGTTGTTGGTCGAGATAACAGCATTCGCATAAAAGCCTAAACCGGTACCGTACTCACACGACCGAGGATAACATTAAATAACAAGACTACGAATTACCGCGGACAGTCTCCTCACCTCATTTCATTCACCTCACCGGTCTGACAACGAACTGTTTGCTCCTTGGTGATCGCCTGTTTGATTCGCGAATCACTCGGTTCCATTGAATTGATTCACGAGTCCAAATGAAATGACAGGGGTAACCACAACACTACTACAAAATTTGTGAATAAACAGAGTTAAATAGAAGACGTCATTGTTTCTCTAGTCAAATTTGTTGTCCTAGTAAAACATTTTATTTTTAGAGAAGTGAATTCTGGAAAAACGCTGCTTTTTATGACCTTCAGGTTTAAATGTATTGTATTTACAACATCCACAGCTTTTTTTTAAATAGCGTTTTGTTCTTTTTTTACAAGCATTTTTTTAGTAACCTCACTATTTATAGCCTACTCGACCTGTCAAGACATCCCAAAGATTAAATATATAAATATTAAGGGTTAATTAAATTTTTTTTTCTTTTTTGATCAGGCGGTCAGCTTTGTAAAATCTCATGTCACCATTAATCACAAAACACGAATGGTTTAACAGACAAGACATCATTGCCGTCAGTGTGTTTAGGACTAGTCTAATTATTATCTCCATATATTTCCTCCATGATGGTTATCCCGAACCCCCACTGGAGGCCGCTGTATAAATAGCTGTTCCAGATTTTGCCTGAACAGTATAAATCCATGTCATCAGCAAACAGAATGTTAATTATTTTAGCCATTTTTTAAATGATCCTTTATATAATGTAAAAACAAGTTGGGGCCTAGCACCGAACCGAGTGGCTTCAATTCGATTTCATTGTCCCTTGAGAAGCAGAAGTTAAAGTTAATGATGATGAGAGTCTGGTGAAGCTTATTGACCAGTGTTTCTACAGTGTCAGGGATAATAATCTGCCTCTGCTGGACCCATAATTATATTCTAGTTTTAGGCAACGCACGCCAATGGTCGGTAAACCCATGTAAGAGCTTAACTGATAAACAGGTGAGTATACACAAAAAAATACAATATATTATCGCCATTAATGTTGTTCCAAACCCATTTGAATGCATTTCATCTTTGAAGCACAAATTAATTTATTTGTAATACTCACTGAAATTCAATGAAAACATAAAAAATACAGCTGGTGTGTAAGGAAATCACAATTGGAAGAATAGAGGAGAGAAGTCTGTGACTTTCAAATACAGACTAATGGATGATTTAAAAATTCTTAAGACCTTAAGAAAAGAGTAAACTCTGTTTAAGAAGTATTTGTGGTGGACCAACAGCCTACTGATCCACATTCAGACCCTCTTAAGCATCACTAGCTGGATTTAGCCTGTATAACGTCAGCGGGTCTTTAGTGTAATGTTACTGTGTTGTTACCAGATAATTATGGCTATCATGGAAATTATAGCGTTTTTGCCTGCTATTATGTAAATTATAATAAAAAAATATTTATATTGGGGAAAATATAAATTTTTATTATAAAGTAAATATGTAAAAAAAAATTATCA
>NC_056708.1:2789270-2790422 GCF_018831695.1 Puntigrus tetrazona
CAAACCACAGTGTGTATATATATATAGTGTGTGTGATATATATATATAATTTTTTTTATTTTATTTTATTTTTTATTTTAATTGTCATATGCATTGCTAAGAACTTAATTTTAAAGAAGTACCCTCAGATTCCAGATTTTCCAGATGTTTATCTCAGCCAAATACTGTCCAATCCTAGCAAATCTAACAATAATGAAAAGCTTACTTATTGAGATGATGTAAAAATCAAAATAAAAAAGACCATTATGACAGTTTTTTTGTTCAAGGCTCACACACAGTTAATTCACAAAAGTTAAATATCAGTATTTTATTTGCTCACATGATAAATATTGTAATTCCATTTATGTGAAAACAATTTTACATTATATACATTACAACCACAAACTTAACAGTAAAGCTATGCACGAAAAGTTATATATGCACGAAAAGTTATATATCCTGATTTCTGGTTTGTAGTCCTGAAGGCTCACTTTCCATTTAATTTTCCTTTTCCCTGTTTACTCTGTGGTTGACATCTCAACAGTTGGAAACAGTTTCCAGTTGCCAAGACTTCATTTATACAGTTGTCTCTGTTTTAAACGGCATCTTTTTTTTCAAGCACTGCAACAAGACACTTCTTTCCTTTTTATATCTATATATATAAAAAAATACATGAAAGCCTTTCAGGTAACACAATTGTTCTCAAACAAACAAATGCAGTAATTGGCAAAAAAAAAAGTCTTCATAAAGTTTTCTAGACTTACTTTGTAATTATTCTTTGTACTTCTTGGTTCTCTTGCTCTTCCAGCTTCTGCAGAATTACCTTCAAAATCGGCATCTCTAAATTGAGGTACTGAGCTACCTATTAAAATCATGAATTTAGTTTTATTTGAGTAGGAAACACATTTCTGTAATGTCTGAAGAGCCTGACTTACATCAAGGCTAATTTCCTGTTCGTCTGCGTCCATGAGGAACATTTTCATGATGCTGTTTGATGGTCCCTGTAGAAGACGTTCCCACAGTGGCAGGTCTGAACTGCTCAACCTTCGCTTTTCTATGAACAAGGCACATAATTGTCAGAAAAGTGACTACGTTTAGGATGAAGAATCTTAGAACAAAATTTACTAAATGAGGAATCATTTATAAAAAAGGTCTTATGCTTGAAAAGAACTC
>NC_056708.1:2790440-2796281 GCF_018831695.1 Puntigrus tetrazona
TTCTTACAAACTATTCTTACAATCAGAGCTGAATTAAGCTTTAAGCATTTTTTTCACATATTTTTTACAATTAATTGAGGGTGAAAATACATCAAACTGAGTCAGGAATTCTACATACCTCCACTTTGATGAATGCAGTACAGGGCAAATTCATTTGGAGTGTTTTCTATCTGCATAAAAAAAAAAATCAAAATTGAGGTGGAAATAATCACTGGCGAAAATAGACACGTAATATCCTAAAGGGGCTTATATATTAAATTGTGAGCAATAACACCTACTTTAAATTTTTGAAGAAGCTGTGTAACAACCTCTTGTGTTGTCATCTTGCTGTTAATGTGCACATTTGTGGTGGCACCAAATGAGGGTGTGAAAACAGATGTCTGCAAAAACAAAATGACTCAGTAAACTATTAAAAAAACCTCAAAAGTAATATTAGTCTCCATTAGTAATAGTCTCCATTCATTCTAGCTGTGTTTATTGTATGGAAAAATGACCAAAGTGTTCAGAATTTCCCGCTTTGTATTCCAAGAAAATAAGTTTGAACATGTGGGTGTGTTAATGATGAATGATGGGTGAACTAGAGCTTGTCTTATCCATCTATCCAACTTCTTCCGCTTACCCAGGACCGGCTCACAAGGGCAGCAGTCTGATCAGTGACTCCCAGACTTCCCTCTCCCCAGAAATTTCCTGTATCTCTTCCGGGGGAATACTGAGGCGTTCCCAGGTCAGCCGAGAGACATAGTCCCTCCAGCATGTCCTAGGTCTTCCCTAGGGCCTCCTCCCAAGGGGGCATCCCCGGAACAGATGCCCAAGCCACCTCAGCTGGCCTCTCTCAATGTGGAGGTGTAGCGGGTCTACTCCAAGCTCTCCACCCTATCTTCAAGAGAGTGAACAGCTACCCTGTGGAGGAAACTAATTTCGGCTGCCTGAATCCTGAATCTCTTCATTTCGGCCATGACCCAAAACTCATGAACATAGATGAGAGTAGGAATGTAGATCAACCGGTAAATCGAGAGCTTCACATTGTAACTCAGCTCCTTCTTCACCACAACAGACTGGTAGATCTGCATTACTGCATTACTGCAGAGGCTGCACCGATCCGTCTGCTGATCTAGCAGTCCATTCATCCCTCACTCGTGAACAAGACCCCAAGATACTTTAACTCCTCCACCTGAAGGAGACAAGCCACCCTTTTCCGACTGAGAACCGTGACCTCAGATTTTGAGGTGCTGATTCTCATCCCTGCCACTTCACACCGTTCCAGTGCCTGCTGTAGGTCCTCGTTTGATGGAGCCAACAGGACAACATCATTCGCAAAAAGCAGAGATGAAATCTTGTTCATAAAGATAATGAACAGGACCCAGTCAGAACATGAGCCAGCCATGCTTGATAGGACTCCTTCTTCAGCTTGATGGCATCCCTTACATCCAGTGTCCACCACATGGGTTCAGGGGTTGCCGCCATGACGGGCACTGGAGACTTTACTGGAGACCCCCTCCCTAGGGTGTCCTGGTGGCACGTGTACTGATGACTGATGACACCCTTATGCTTAAACATGGTGTTCATTATGGACAAACTGACTAGCACAGAAGTCCAACAATAGAACACCACTCGAGTTCAGATCGGGGGGCTGTTCCTTCCAATCACACCCCTCACATCTCTGTCACTTGCGAGCCCAAACCCAAGGCCTGGCTCCTGGGTGGGGCTACTGGGCGTCATCACCGTCCTCTGTTTTTGTTTCTCATAAATGGCCATTGGACCACTCTTTGTCTGGCCAGTCACGTAGGACCTGTTTTCCTTAGGAAACCCTACCACATAGCTCCTAGGATCATTCTGGCACTCAAACACCTNCCACCCAGGATTGGCCCAGGAACATTTGGGTGAATTAATGATGGGTGAACAAGGTGTTTTTTAAAANTCACCACGGTAAGGTGGAGGTCCCAGGATTGGCCCAGGAACATTTGGGTGAATTAATGATGGGTGAACAAGGTGTTTTTTAAAAAAAAAAGGTAATCGTCATGGTGTCAATAACAAAACTGTTCTTGTTTTTTTTTTAATTGGAATCTATTCTGGGAACTTCCTACGACTTGAATTTACTGACTTAATAAACTCTTTTGTGTCTGCATAATTTTGATCCTTCTTGCAATTTCTTGCTCCTTAGAATGTCAGTCAGATTTCAAGCCCTACAGTAACACAGTAACTGCACTTTTACAAATTACAAATGACTTGATTTATGTGTCAGACCAAGGCTGCATCTTATTGATAGTTTTCCATGATTTTTGTGCTGAGTTTAACAATAAATCTTGACATATTGATTGTTTACAAAACTATACAGGTATTTTAGAGCAAGCTTTAAGTTAGTCTAGATAATAACTGTCTGACTGCTTTGTTTATTAAAATGGAGAATCATCTCAATTATCACCAGTAAAGTATGGAGTACCACAAGGATCTGTCCTAGGTCCTCTGCTATACATGTTGCCATTGTTATGCTGATGATACTCAACTATATATCTCAACAAGACCAGATGAAACTTCAAATTATCTAAGCTAACAGAGTGTGTTAAGAGACTGGATGACCAATACTTTTGTCCTATTAAAGCGATGTCACTTATTTGTTCTGTATCTTCAATAAACAAGGTACAGGTAGTCCAAAATGCAGTGACTAGAGTCTTTACCAGGTCAAGAAAATATGATCTTGTTATCTCAATTTAACAGTCTCTTCAACTATTAGGTTCTGTATCAGTTACAAAATATTACTTAGGTCCTTAATGGTTTAGCTCCCGCATAACTAGTCTTCTGCCATGCTGCTATCCAACCTGCTCTCAGAGGTCGCAAAACACTGTTGGTAGTACCAAAGATAGCAAAGTTCACCAAAGGAGGTAGAATAGAGAGCATTTTTCACATTTGGCTCCCGAACTCCGGAATAGTCTTCCTGATGACCTTTGGGGTTCAGACACTCTGTTTAAATTTATATTAAAGGGATAGTTCACTTTGAAACTAAAATTTGAAGTTTATCAGCTTACTCCAAGGACATCTAAAGTGTAGGTGTCTTTTTTCTTCATTAGATCCAATTTTGAGATTTTTAAGTTGTAGTCTGTCAGTTATATAATGGTCTGTATAGGGAACATGTTGGGTCAGGTCTCTAATCCAAGTGCATTTTTTGTGTATGTGTGGGCTAAAAACAATCCACAGCAACAGTGTAAAAGTAGTCCAATTATAAAGTAAAGCCCCTTAATATGTGTTTACATATTAAATATATTTATAATATAAATTCTAGGAATATAAATATAAACACGTAAATATTTTAAAAATATATAAATGCATGTGTTTGTATTTTTACATGTACACACTAAAAAACTAATAAATATACACAGAACACATATATAATGCAAAACATTGGTTGATTGTGATTAATCATTTGACATCACTATACAAATGGCATTCATGATGATATTCCTGATGAATAAATGAAAATAATTTGTAATGATTTTTACTGGTTGATTTGAATGGAAAATGTAATGGTCTTTCTTTTTGTAGGTGGATTATTAAAACCACAATAAATCCTAATGGTATATGTCCCAGTTGTAATTTTATTTGTAGTGTATAACATTAAGAGATGACTTCTATTTTTAATAAATTATTGTGTATATATATGTATTTATTTACAGCAGGGATGGCAGTGTAGCGTCCAACACCATTTTGATTTTAATACACAAGATTCATAAATAAAGTTAGTTGTTTCCAGCTTCATTTCTTGTTTTTCAGAGAATCTATTTCCTACTTGTATTTCACTTAGTCTGCCCCAGCCTCATAATAATGAAAGTATTATTGATAATTTACACCTGGCTTTAAGCTTGGCATGTGGTGTAGTTGATCTACAGACCTTGTAGTTGTAGAAGTGTCCGTTGATGGAGAAGCGATGGTTTCTGTTCTTCTGCCTTTCCACCATCTTCTTACTCTTCACCCTCATTTTCACCAGCGATGCGTCACTCATGGTACGGATCAGATAAGAACTTTCTTCACCGGTCGCCACAGGCCGGGAAGGTCGTAACGTCTTGCTCTCATATTCAATGTAGTCTTAAAGTTATAGACATATTTTAAAAAACAGTTAACTTAAGATGCAAGGACATTTCTTTAATGCAGTAATCAGACAGCACAATTTCAAGTAATACTGCTTTTAAATGCATTTCCTTAGATTTGAAAACATATGTTGATACAGTACTAATTTCACAGTACCTTCAGGTGGATTGTCAGGTTTTGTGTATTCAGCTTCTTCCAGTTCATCAATATGATGAAGATCATCAAACTCTCCCCATCGTGTCATTCCCCTATAGTGGAACATTTCATCAAATCAAAAAAATAAAGAGCCTTAAATAGCCAAGAAACAGGTCCAAAAAAATGGACCCCACTGCCTAAAAAAAATTGTTTAGCCAACTAAAATGTTTTAGTTGTAACTTAAATTAACATTAAGTGACAAAAAAATGTAAGTTGACTAAACAATAAATAATAATAATAGCTCTTTTTGGTTCTTTCTGGTACTTGTATTTTTGTGTGTGAAGGAGAACCACATGGTTGTGATGAATCCAGTGCTGAAGGAATGAAGCTGCGATCCACAAACTGCTTGCTTTGCTATTAGATTATGTCATCACTACTTAGACAGCAAAATCATTTTTGCCTTAAAAGGCCACTGTCTCAGAACACAAGCTGTTTTACTTACTGTACATGTGACCCTGGAGCACAAAAGCAGCCATAAGCAGCACGGGT
The DNA here is from genome assembly GCF_018831695.1 of Puntigrus tetrazona. Lineage (NCBI taxonomy): Eukaryota > Metazoa > Chordata > Actinopteri > Cypriniformes > Cyprinidae > Puntigrus > Puntigrus tetrazona. The sequence goes on from NC_056708.1 coordinate 2,795,205, forward strand.
ATATTTGTAGCAATAGCCAACAATACACCGTATGGGTCAAATGATCCATTTATTTTATGCCCCAAATCATTATTAAGTTAAGATCATGTTCCATGAAGATATTTTGTACACTTTTTACTGTACATGTAATTTTTGATTAGTAATGTGCATAGCTAAGAATTTATCTGAGCATTTAGATTTTTCTCCCTCTGATTCTACATTCAACCATTAGATGTTATTTTAAAACCTATTTCATTCTTTTCTAGAAAAATAAACCAATTTAATTTGGTTTGGTATCAGCGCTCGATCATGATGTCCAATCAAATGCTTTCTAAAATGCCCCGCCCTCCACATCCGCCTCCTTCTGACTGGCGAGTAGTACATTTATAATGTAAATGACAGGAAAATTAAACCGAAAACAGGAGTTGGTTTGATTGGTTCTTCAAACCATTGGAATGTCTTTCCTCATAATTCTGCATTGTATGGCAAGAGCAAGTACTGTAAACATATTTTGTGCGAGTGCTTTTTTAACAAACCGTGGAACTTTTTTTTTTTATTTCATAATAGGCTTCTATATATAGGTCGAAACAACTTTTCCATGCAGCAGTGAAAAATAGAAACTAGAAACACTAACCTTTTGTTTCCAAGCGGACTGACGGGATCCGGTGACTTGACTGAAGACTCATTTGGAAAAATCTGTTTCTCATCTTGTATTTGTAACCGAATGGGTTTCTTGACTCCCCAGGAAATGACAAGATTGCCTTCGAATGTCACCTTCCCTGCTTTCTGTTAGAGCGGACGAGACAGCATTCGACAGCAGAGGGCAGCAAAATGATATTTTTTGGCAAGTTATGATCGTGGGCTCAAAGTCCAAACAAGGGGTTGCAAAAACTGCCTTCACGTTAAGCATGTGACAAGGCAGAAACTCAAGTAAATATATAAGAATGCTGTTTTTACCTCCTGAACGGTGAGCTGCAGGTGTGATTTGTCTTTAAGAAAGCAGTTGTAGGTGTTCAGTAAAGAGAAAAATTCAGCCCTTTGGGAAAAAAAAATAAATAAATAAAATAATGACAATTATTAAGTAGGAAAGAAACAGGC
>NC_056708.1:2796381-2803045 GCF_018831695.1 Puntigrus tetrazona
TTTTTTTTTTTTTTTTTTTTGCAAAAAACATGAAAATTAAATGGGTGAGTTGTACCGGGATAGTGTTAAATACATGTGGACTGGTCTGGATACTGTCTATAAAGTATCCCAGAATGCACCAGGACGCATAGAGATTTCAGCGTATGCAGCGTTAAAATCTAGACAAAAAGTGACTAGTTCATTTTCATAGGTTATATTGTTTGTTGGCTGTATTGAACAGACAAATGATTAAAAGTTGATTTTAAGCAGATGTCTCAATTTATGATGAGTTTTATGAAGTTTGCTTTTAAATAATGAGACACAATCTTAGTAAATTGTTCAAAAATGTTCTATGTACACTTCTCTCATTGTTTCACTCAAAAATATAACCAAGAACACACAAAGAAACATAGTATCTTGGCAAATCAGTTTAAAATGAGAAATTAATCAACTATTTAGTTAAAATAAAGTGATGTTGTGCCACTTTGGAATAAGCTATTTTGTTTTAATGTTTCCAATTTAAAAACAATGACAACGTTCTGCTGCTTGGAGCACAATGCACTAAAAATGATTTATTGAATTAACTTTTTTAAATATAAGTGGTTGCAATCAATTTATTTTAGTTGAGTAAATTTAAATGTAGCTATAATTAGTTAATTGCAACTTACCTTGAAAAATAGTTACTTTTTCAAAGAAAGTTACTACCAGATGCATGTAACTCTCAGTTTTTACTCAAAATAGATCCAAAAGCAATGAAAAGTACAAATATCAGGCATGTATACTGTGTCTCTGCTTGCAGAGATTTCAGTCTAGATTCTTGCAGTGACTGCACTACATCTACCTTATTACTAGATGTTAACCTTCATTCATCCTGTTAATATGAATCTCCTCAAACCCTGACTAGCACTCATCTGATGTCTGCCATACACCTGCGTCATTGAAAGAAAACAACTGAGATCCTTTGAACAGATGCAAGCAAACTCATCTTCAGAGAGAATTTGAGGGATCAGTATTCTTTAAAGCACAAGAGCCTTTTTAGTCATTTCACGCGTCTTACACATTCCTCAATGTTCCTCTGGGTTCTTGAGTATTTGTGGGCACTTAAAGATTTTCTGGGATTTCCTCAGCTCTTGCAGATACCTTAAAATGTTTTATCCTTCTTTAATATCTATTGGGATTCTAATGAGTTCCGTAAAGATTAGAGCATTTTTAGAGATCTTCAAGAAAGGCCAGACTGAAGCATCTGTTCATGCATTCTTTCCAGGATACGGTGAATGCTGGCGAAACTAGGCCGGTCAGTGGGATGAGTGCTCCAACACAAACGCATGAGGTTATACAGCTCCTGTGGGCAGTTTTCTGGACAGGCGAGAACATTTCCATCTCTTACATAGTAAATGACCTCCTCATGGGCCATGCCGTAGTATGGCTGCATGCCATATGAGAAGATTTCCCATAAAACCACGCCATAAGCCCAAACATCTGACTCGCTTGTATATCGATTGTAGAAGATAGATTCAGGAGGCATCCAGCGAATCGGGATGGCGTCATTTTCACCGGCTTTGTAGTAATCTGCCGCATAGATGTTGCGCGAGAGACCAAAATCGGCAATTTTCACAACCAGGTTTTCGGCGACCAAACAGTTGCGGGTAGCTAGGTCACGGTGCACAAACTTGCGTTCCGACAAGTACGCCATTCCTGCCGCCACCTGTTTGGAAATGGAGAGCTGCTCCAGGCAGCTGAGGGGTGGGTAATGCTCAGGTTCTGACACGAGACTGCTGCACGTCAAGGTATCCCGGCTTAGACTGGGCTGCTGGGTTGGAGAGCGCTGTCGAAGAAATTCATTCAAGTCCCCATAGGCCATGTATTCAAACATGAGACACATGGGTTTCCCCACCGCACAAACTCCTGCATGACAGATACACAAACGGCAGGCTTAGTTACGCTTTCAACAGTTGATACCTAACCAAAAATATCCTTCTGTTATTCTAACACTGGGTCGAGGCATTGAATCTGGTTCCGGAATGCCACAGAGGGGAATGATCCAGGGTTACACACTGGGTCAACTCTAAAATGGATAAGTCAAGCTATTTTAAGGCTTTTTCAATTGTGCGGTACCCTTGAGGAAAGGACATAAGTGTAATAGGAAGCAGATGTGGTTCATTTTAGGAAAGTCCTCAAGCAGATGTATGGTAAAAGCCTTTGAAGGCATACAGTTTAGATACATTACCCAGGAGACGGACAATGTTGGGGTGATCAAACTCAGCCATGAGTGCAGCTTCTCTTTGAAAGTCATTCTGCATATCAGCCGAGGCTTCCTCCTTCAGCATCTTCACTGCCACCATGGTGAATGGCTCCATTGGCAAAAGACCAGGGGCTCTAAAGAACAGGCACATTGGAAATCACATTGCAGTAATTTGCTGATGCTGCAGAGGAATTTGTAGCAATACAAACCTGGAACGTTCAATCATTTTATGAGCTTTTATCCTGCGTTTAAAGTAATGTAGTAGACATAGTAGTCTGACTGGCTTAACTGAGAAATGACGTTCTTGGCCTGGAGTAATAGCTCCACCAGCTCTCTCTGTCACAAATCAATATAAAACCTTTCAAAATAGTTTAAAAGGTGATGTCAAACTTTGGAAACAGAACCACAATGGCACTAACTCAAGAACCAGCTTCGAATACCATTAAGATGGCACTTCCTGTGCTGAAGGCTCCTGTGTGTTCCTGGAGAAGTAAACACTTTTCTAATGGGTGTCTATAAATAACCCCCTCAGCAGGGCTCTCTCACACGATAGTCTACAGGGAAGTTTCATATTGAAACACATCACATGTTTACTAGACCTATCCAAGATCCTATTTCAGGAGATAGCCATATGGTGTATACATTTTACCCACTGCTGCACCTCCTCTCTATATATCTGATATCAGTACTATTTGGACTGTACACGTCAAACCTTAGCATGCTGATTCATGGTTTATGTTGTCTCAGATCTAACTAGTGAGTCAGTAGAGATTTTCCGAGAGTTCAGTCAATGTCCTTAAAACTGGCTTCACTTAATCATTTACATACTATACAAGTTTACCCTGTCAAAACTCTACAAAAGAAACCATGGGTTTGACTGTTTGTATAAACACTGACAGTGGCAAACAAGAACAGACATTAGCACCACTGGTGTTACATTTGCTTGTAACATTTGGTAGCTCTCACCTTGCCTGAAACACCCTACCGAAGGCCCCCTCTCCAATATCACGGACATATTCAATGTTGTTGCGTGGATACTCGAGACTGAGGAGCTTAGAGTTGAGAAGGAGAGGCAGTCGTTGGTACATGGGGTTGGGATGAAGTCTGTCCAGCAGGAGCTCTGAGGGTAGGGTGGTCAGAGTAGGCGTATCCAGCACCCTACTGAATATAGAAGCACAACTCTATTGTTTAGATGCATTCAGCTAAGAATGTAAGCTATGCAACATTCAAAGCAACTTTAAGTACATTTTTAGTGAGAGTTCTCAAGAGGAAGGGCATTCGGTTCTCCAGGAGAGCCACCTTCCTGCAGAGTTTTGCTAACCAAGATTTCCAGGATTACTTGAATATTACAGACAAGTGTGTTGGAGCAGAGTTGGAGCAAGACTCTGTTTTCTCCTTACCTCCAGGAGACGGGACTGACATTTCGTCTCCTAAAGGGCTACATTCCTGAAAATTTCATTTCAGGTCGTGCTCCAATAAAACTTTGTTTTCAAATGATCCCAAACACCTTGATTTCAGGTGTGTTTGATTGAGTTTGAGCCTAACTCTGCAGGATGGTATTCCACAAAGAGGAGGGTTCTCCATCCCTGTTCAAAACTCATTTTGATTGTGTGTCCTGCTAGAATTAGATTTAAGATTTGGACTATGATTGTTGTATAGGAATGTTGTTTCAGATGTTGATACTAATGCCCTCCCTACTTGGTACATCTTGTTAAATCAATTGTGCACAATGTTTTTTTCTGAAGTCTTTACATTCTGCAATTTAGCTCCAACCCTGATCAAACAAAGCAATGCCAGCTAATTAAGATCATCAGGTGCACTTCACTGTATAGTTGTTTTAGTCTAGGGTTGGAAATTAACTCCTTTCCTACATCATTCCTCATCGATCACAAGCAAGGTTCCTTAAATTTAGTCCTGGAGGCCAATGCCCTACAGAGATTATTTAGACCATTATTCACCTTTTCCTCTTTTGCCACATTTTCTTTCTCCTGTGGCACATGAGGATGAGTATGGTAAAGAAGGCCGCCCCAGCAAAGCCAGAAATGATTAAAATGATAACGCTCATAGAGTAGGCTGTAGACACAGAAGGAGGTGGGTAAATCTGGACCGGTTTTGTAATGGAGGGTGCAGTCTTCACACTCATAACTGAAAAAAAGAAATATAATGATAAGCCAGCTATGTAGCACTAGCTACCCCAGTCAAAAAGAATTTAGAATTTTCTCAGCATTGTTCTAGTTTATCTTATCTTTTACTGAGATAAACATCTTTATACCTTCTCCACATTTGGGAACCAGACAGTACTCCCAGCGCACATTAGGGTTTGTGGTGTAGCACCATGGCCTTTCACTCTCTCCTCCTGGGTTACGACAGTAGTTTTCTGCATTTCGCAACTCAGGAATCACATCTATAGACAGTCTATGTTGATGGGGATCCTGAGTGGGATAAAAAGAGAGTGGTCAACCAAGAAACTCAGACCTCTGCGGCTAAATTCAATATTCCCATTATCCCTGATATTTCTAGCACTGCCAGGTTGAAACCTACCGCATGCATTTAAACTTTTCACACTGTTTTGAAAAGAGACAAAATCTTCTCCATTCAAAACTTCATTTCAAAGGAAACCTCAGGATTTATGTATTTTGACCCTCCATTGTTTTTGCTGTAAAAACATTTGTTTCCTGTGTACATATCTTCTGAAGGTCACTGAGCGTATGCCAGCATGCAGTATTGGGATTGTTTAGGCGTAGGTTGTTGTTTGAGGATAGTGACATTAATAAAGATGGTATGTTAAAGTAAATATTGCTAGTTATTACAAGATTTACATTGCGCAAAATAAGAATATTTAGGAACATGTATTTTCAATTTTGAACAAACATTTACCTGCCGGTTCCATCGTTGACAGGGAATGGAAGATGCTGTCGTGTTGTGAGTTCCTTGGTAAAATCTTCCTTTGTCATTGTAACATGTTGCTAAAGAATATATAAACTGTAAATGGTCAAATGAAATGAAATGCATGCTTTTATGATCATTATTGCAGGTTATTGCAAACTGGAGCAAAAATGAGAACAAAAATAAATCATTATATCTCTCTAGTTTTAACACCCCACCACATGTGAAGAAAACAAAGTCAGATTCTCACTTACTTGTAACTTGGCCTTTATTAAGATCTGTATAACAAAAAGAAATTGTGATTTAGCTATGTGCAGGTTTCTAGAAGATACACACAACTTAATTGTCACTCTCCTACAGTATATAATTACTATTTCTTTGCTGTTTCCCACTATAATTAGCAATTCATGAGCAAGAGAACAGCTTGCAAACATGGCATGGAAACTTTTAGATGGGAAAATTTACTCAGCTGTCCAACCTCCCCAACTGATCCTTCCTCACATGCTTTGGCTATAAACCACCATAATCTTGTCCATCTACAGGTCTGCTGTTCTCACATTCCTCACAAGGCATTTCACATAAACAAGTAAAATCTACAGCATTGTCGTGCCAAGAACCATACGTGGCGTTTTTGCACTTATGGACATCATGGTAACACTTTCTTTGAAGCCTGAATTTATAATACATTAGTTCTTAAGGCATTATAAAGAACGCATAATACATTATAAATTACTTTATAATATGTTGTATCATCTCATAAATACTCATAAGAACAGTTTTAATGTGCTATAATATTTGCTTATTGTTGGTTAGAACATTTTAAGAGTATGGCCATTTATAACACACTATGAGTATCGTTCATCCACTTAAATGGATTATATTTCTCATAATTATAATGCTTTATAAGTCTCATATCTTACTATTGCACTTTTTATGCATTCATTATAATGCTTTAAGAACACCCTTATAATGTATTATAAATACAGGCTTCATAGAAAGTGTTACCGACATCATTGACAGTCAGCCCCAAAATATCACAGGATTTTTAGAACTAAAAATGTATATATTTATGTAACAGTGTGTCACACTTACCAACGTAAGGAACCGCTGTGCATGAAGATGGATCTGCTCGTTGGCTGGGTAGAGAGATGCATTCTGGGAGAGTGATGCCATGTGGGAACCCTTGATGAGATCTTTCCTCAGCAGAACGCCACTCCTTATAACAGTACAGCTCTTTCACTGCCAGACAGTGCTCCCTGTGACACAAAGGCACAGTGTATGTAGAAAAATATATATAGCATGGGTGGTTTAGTGGTTAAAGCTTAGGGCTAGCATTTGAAAACTCGCCGGTTTCTGGGTCGACCACCATTGTTTGCTCAAGGATGATACTCCACTACTCTGACTTGCTTTGGATGAAAGCATCTACTAAATGACTACTTACTAAATAGCACTATGGGTCTTTTTTGTATGTGGTTTCATTTCTGTGCCTGAGAAAAATCATGTCGTAAAGTAGACTACATGTTTAATTTAATTTAATTAAATTTTATTTTATTATAT
>NC_056708.1:2803145-2804374 GCF_018831695.1 Puntigrus tetrazona
ATTTATAATTTATTTTCCAGTTGAACAGGTTCATGTTTCAAAGCTCACCGGTTTCGTTTCCTTTTCAGTAAAGATATGTTTTTTTTTCTGATGCAATGTTGAGAAATCTGATCCGGGCGACAAAGAATGACTCATAGCCTGTGCGTGTGTTTGTTTGGCTTCTTCTGGTTTACTGTGTACTATCTGGTCAACCTGTTCTCCAACCAATATGCCCGTATAGGTCCTTTGTCCAAATCCCTGAAATATGACCCATCGGAGCGTGTGCTACAATCGAGCCTCTATGGGCATCAAAACATTTTCATATCGATGTTTTGTACTCTTTTATCTCTGTCATAATGCGGGTTTCATGTATCTCTAGGGGTAGGTTTAGGAGTGAGTTAAATCTGGTCTTTTGTAAGAATTACACATTAAAATGTATATGAATTACTGTAAGATCAGTGTAAAAAGCCATTACTTTTACATTAGTAATGACAAACAGATGCTTATTTTTACGCCCACTACAGCGCGAGTAACTTTAAAACGTAAAAATAGGCCGCAATAAGGCGCTTGCACAAACCACTTATAGAGTTGTTTTTTGTTGGAGGACAGGCTCTTTCTAGTATAGGTATATTCTGCCTGATGTCAGCTCATTTGCATTACCTGCAGACAGGTTTGGGTGCTGGTCCGAGTCCAGACGGGTTGCAGTCCTGGAAGGTGGCGTGACAGAGCAGCGATCTGGCCGCAGGCCTGCAGAACGAGCTCACCCCGTCCAGCTCGCCCCATGCGCTCTGGGCCAGGTACTCCTGAGCGTCCTCCGGGTTCGGTAGAGAGTAGTTGAAAAACACCAGCGAGTCCAGACGAAGCTCTTTCCGGCACACGTCGCCTCTGTATGTGCTGCAGTAGCCAGCGCTGCCTTTGTACAGTCTAAATCGGACAAGACATCACAGTGCAACATGAAACACATGCTGTGGTATTTATCAGGATGTTATATGGTTGCAGAGGCATTCTGGAAAACGTCTTTATGCACTGAAAGTCTACTCTTTCCAAAAAAAGCACTTAATTTTAATTCATGCAACTCAGTGTTATTTTAGTATAATTTATATACTAACATAGTGTATTTAAGCTCTGTGTTTCCTTATTTTTCTGGTATTTTTTTATGTTTAGTGTGTTGTTTCCATCATAAGTACAATGACTACTACTAAGTACTTACTAGGTAATTACTCTTTATTATGGGCACCTTAAAATAAAGT
>NC_056708.1:2804474-2805368 GCF_018831695.1 Puntigrus tetrazona
AGATTTTTTTTTTTTTTTACAGCGGACAAATAATTGTAATTACATTTGTCTGCAGTTTTATTTTTTACATTTTGCTCACTGTTTTGTCCCACTTCTCAATAATGAAACATATTCAACATAGCATTTTGCTGTATTTTAGTATTTGTATTAGTATTAGATTGTATTATTTGAATTAGTTATTCAAAGCATCAAAAAATATATATACAATTGTGTAATATATAACATATGTGTTTAATATCACTCTTTACTCATAGGAGTAGCCATATAAGCATATACAATGTTAACTGTTAAATAGCATATTAACTATATAGATTATTACTGCACTTTTTATTTTGGTATCGACATTATTTTGTGACTAGTGACTGCAGTAGCTCACCTGAGACAGTTATTTTGGCAGTGGCTTTGACGGTGTTGGCTCCTGCGCTGTGCTGGTTAGTAGCCTGACAGGTGTAGAGAGCAGGTTTATGAACCACCACCCGCAGAACAGACACGATGACTTCCTCCACCAGCGTCTCCTCCACTGACGCACCGGAAATCTACACACAACAAACACATCATATCAGCCGAACCCTCACATGCTTTCAGCACTGTAACGCAATGTGCAATATTCTACATTCTACAGAACTGGTGCAAACCGCTGTCCCACAACCAAAAAAACATTTAGCCGTCAAATCTGTGTATTAAGATCCTTCTATTATCTATGGAAACTCACAATAATATTTAGTTGGGAGGTGGGACGTGACAAACCCTAACACTTCAATTTTAACTTACAAAAATTATGTAGCAGTCATTTTTGAGAAGTGGGACAAAACAGTGAGAAGAAACTGAGAAGTGAGTTTAAACTAATTAAACAACCTTTATTTGTCTACTGTAAAAAAAAAAAAAAAAAAAAAA
>NC_056708.1:2805468-2809205 GCF_018831695.1 Puntigrus tetrazona
CCGTAGAGACAGAACAAGGAAGACCGAGGATTTACCGTGTTGCCGTTTTCAAGCCAAGTGATGGATGGGATTGGGTTGCCCGTGGCGTTACACTCCAGCGTGACCTCTGATCCGATCTGAACTTTCTTCTCTTTGGGAACTTTCAGTATCTTGGCAGGAGCTACGGGAACGTCAAGAAAATGGAAAGTCTTATATAAAATGTAATAGCTTACAGCACATCGAGTCATTAGACATGAACTTTATTTACTTTTTTTTTTTTTTAAGCAATAATTAAAAATGTCATCTGCTATAACGTCAACCTAAAGATAATAAAATATTAGCCTATTATAATAATTAGTATTTACTTCATTAAAAAAAAATTATTTAGTGAAATAATATTAAAATTAAAATAATATATATTTTTTAAAGAAGTTTCTTATACTCATCAAGGCTGTATCTATTTGATAAAATAATAATAACAATAATAATAAACATTTCTATGTGAATTTATGTTAAAAATAATGCGTTTTCAGCATCATTGCACCAGTCTTCAGTGTCACATGAACCTTTTCTAAGAGTCTAATATGCTAATTCAGGTAACACTTAATTTTAAGGTGTTATAATCACCTAATTAGGTACTTAGTAGTAGCCATTGTACTTACATGAAATAAAATGTACTTATCATGTAACTAAGTTATGGAACAGCCTGTAATTACACTATTATTATATAGATATAACAGGCAGCTACTGTTACACATTTGTAACAGACCGAGTCTACACAGCTACTTGCACTTAAGTACATACTTAAAATACACTTTATTTCAAGTATCTTATGCCTGTGTTATATTCTGTAATTTCATTGTAATTAGAAAGATATTAGATTTATTTAAGCTGTGTACTAATGGGTTAAAAAAAACAAAGTTGCGGCTAGATAAGGTGTACAGTATAGTTACACGTGAAGTACACTTAAGTATAATCTTGATACACTTTATATTAAGTAGCTTATGCCTGTGTAATATTCTGTAATTGTAATGTAATTAGAAAGTTATAAATGTATTTACTGTTACAAATGTGTAAACAAAATCTACATAATTACAAACTGTAAGTACAAACTATTCCATAACTTAGTTACATGATAAGTACATTTAGTTTTATGTAAGTTCAAGGTCTACTACTAAGTAATTACTAGATAATTACTCTGCATTATGGACACCTTAAAATAAAGTGTTACCCTGATGGATTATCAATGTTGCAAACAGCTGCTTAATGTTCAGTGTTTGTTCAAAAATAATTCATGCTTTTATACAGCAAGTGGATAAAAAGTGATGTTGTGTTATTCTCTGTAACTTCTTTGTTCTTTGTATTTATTTGATCCAAAAAAGGCAGCGTATTTTTAATAAATATCACTAATGATCAAAGCATATATCGTTACGTTGTAGTGAGTAGCATCACATGACACTTTACAAGCTTAAGTAATCTTGCCTTGCCGTGAGAAGGTCAAATTAGGTCAAAGGTTTAATACCATGCTAAATGCTTATTGGTTGTACCAATATAATAATAATATCATCAATAATCAATCAATGTGTAAGCCCATAAACATGAAGTGACATCAAAAGTATTTGAGTCATGATTAAATTGTCAGAATGTCATTGCATTAGAAAACCTAAAAAACACAAGAATACTTAAATGAGCATGAAAGCTATTTTATGCCACACCTTGTACTTCAATAGTGACTGGTTTGGAGTAGATGATTCCAAAACTGTTCCTGGCCACGCACCGATACTGTCCAGCGTCCTCTTTCTTGATGTTGTTAATTTTTAAGGAGCCAGACTCCAAAACTGATATACGACTATTAACCTACAAGACACAAGCACACAACGACTGATACGCATTACCAACAAATACTTAAAGGAAACCGTACGTTAAATACTAAGACAAGACAATCCATTTACCTTTATCAAATCATCTTCTTTAATCCAGGATATGTCGGGTTTGGGATATCCTAACGTTAAACACGGCAGCACTGCTTTGGACTCAACGATCAGTGTCATGTTAGTAGGATGTCTTTTGATCTGAGGCTCTGAAAAAAAATAATTGTTGGCCTTTACTTCGTTGAATTTGATATTATGTTATAGCATTTGATAACACTTTATTCTGATGGTCCTTTCTGGACATTCTCTTGACCGTAAGGAACTTAACCATAACCATAAAGACAAATTCTCAGTAGAGTATTAGTAGTAATCGTCTCCAGATATAAATAACTTTACAAGTAAACGTCAACACGACCCTACCTGTCTAATAATCTAATAATCTAATGAGAGTTAGTATATATGTACAGAATGTGCATCAAAATAAAGCGAAACCTAACATTTAAATCAAAACTTTTCATACCCCTTTCCATGTCGATTGCTGAAGAGCCCCTATTAGGATTTTTTTAGAAACGAGCTTTCACGTTGGTCCGAATGAAAATGCAGATTCATTCTTTGCCACTAGGTGCCACCTTTGGAGCAGTTAAAAGTTCACAAAGACCGCCTTAAATGAAATCGACCAATCACCGAAGTTCAGAAAAATGGATTCGTTAAATGGATCGTTTGGTAAAAATATATGCATATATTATTAAAAAAAACAATAAAATTATCTTAAATGCATGTCAGCCTCTTAAAATATGAACCTTTCGCAACCCATAATAGGGGCACTTTAATAATAANATGTAGCACTGCAATTTAATTTGAACGCAAACCCTGACGATGATAAAAACGCTAAACCAATCGTAGCACATAGCACAAACAAAAATGATAAGGACGCATATGTGAACATACTCATCTTCAGCTGTAAAGCTCCACAGCTCTTGGCCGGTTCTCCAATCCCATTATTAGCAGTGCAACAGTACTCTCCGTTGTCAGAATCCTTTACATTGGGAATGATCAGTATTTGGCCATTTTCTCGTATGACGTATCTGGAATCGTAATACCTGCATTCAAGAAGCAGACGCTTTAAAATCCACTGTTTGTTTGTTATAATTTTATGGATGGAATAGAATAAGAATCAAGTTAATTAATGAAGAAAGTTCAAACCGTATGGGGTAGTTGTTACGCGTCCATGTGATATCAGCTTGAGGATACGAATCAACCTCACAGATGAAAGTAGCGTTATGATCCAGAGAGGCGTCCACTGTCTCAAGCAGCGTTGTGATTCTGGGTGCTGCAATAGAGAAGGAATTACAGTATACTGTAAATTAAAGTAACTGTACACAAAGAGGTACGTTTTATTCCCCCTTAAGTAATCGTGTTATGAAATGCTTTTTAACATTCGACCCTGAATAATTATAAATCAGACATTGTAACGGTTGTGAAACTACCTTTTCACAACAAAATATTTCACATTCTGAGCGCTGCCCGGCGCACCGCAGACAGCTGAGGGTCCGTTTCTAATGGAAATAACTGTGTGAATGCAGGCCTGATGTTATTCTATGAATAAATCCAGCTGATAAGAAATACATCCCTCCCGTGACCAAGGCCAGACTGGACTTCAGGTCTCATTACACTAACAACGTTTTTTTCAAAGGTCACGTGTTATTTTTATTTTTTGTATTTAAGTTTTAGGATGCTTTTTTTTTGCTGTTTTTAATAGTAATTATATCTCTGGGACTCTTTAAAAACTTTATTATTATTATTACATTTTTGGGACTCTAAACATGACAAAAATAATAATATTATTTATTATTATTACTGTTATTATAATTACATTTTTTGCACACT